>NC_061089.1:65383749-65541249 GCF_015104395.2 Macrobrachium nipponense
TTATAAGTTTTTCTATATATAATAATTCTATAATATAGATATATATATATATATATATATATATGATATATGTATAATATATATATATATATATATATATATATATATATATATATATATATATATATATATATATATTATATATATATATAGTGGTTATAGATATATATATATATTATATATATATATATATTATATATATATATCTATAGTATATATAGTATATATATATATAATTAATATATATATAATAATAGTAATATATATCATATATATTATATATATACACACTAGATATATATAATATATATATATATATATATAGTATATATACACACACTCACAAGCAGTCCTCGGTTATCAGCGGACTCAGTTAATAGTGATCCAGTTTTATGGCTCTTGTCTAGTGCCACAAAATCAGCAATTTATGGCACCATAATGGGCCAAGTTTTGGTTATCAGCACCATAAGGTGCTGCATAATTATACCCATTATTTTTTTTTTATATATGTAACATATTTGTGTGACACTTTGTGTAAAATAATCTTGTATGCCTGAATGTATACCTAAACACTTATGTAAAACCACACCAAACTGCATACAGGCACATTACGATACATTCACCAACATTCAAACAATTCCCTTACTAAATTAAAGTAAATGAATGGGTGTGTACATCAACAATTACTTGTATACATACATGCTTAAATATACATATGTGCATGATATGCATACTATGCATGTGTGTGTATATATGTAATTATAAGGTTTATACATATATATACACACACACAAACAGTGCATGTGTGTGTCAATTATTGGTCTCTTACACATTTTCATTGGGGTTTCCAAATTTAATAAATTCATGCATCTTTAAATATAAGTTACTTTCCTTTATTTGGGAAGATTTTATGAATTCAAAGTGAATTAGTAAAAAGTTACCTTTGTAATATAGCTGGGGAATGGAACCGTTTCACTGTACTGCGTAAGAGACAGCTTGGAGGCTTGATAGGATGGTTTATTTCCATATTTATGAGAAAAATAAAAATCTTATGTGACTCAACCAGCCTACAGCATCCATGAAAGAAAAAGAAGCAGACAGCACAGACAGACCAAGGGCAGAGACTTGAGGGGAAGTGAGCGAGCGATCACATTAGTCCAAAAATGAGTCTAAGAAGAGACAAGAGAGAGGGGTGTAGCTTACAGCCTGGTCTGTGGAGGTCTTGCTATACGGTACGGGTATCAGCCGCTCCTGCAACGTGCCTCCAATGACCTGAACCATGAGAATAATAACAGTGGTGAGGGCAAGTGGCTACAGTGGTAAGTTAGAGCTGGCCAGGGATGTATTATACAGCAAGGTGCATAGAAGACAAGGTCAGGCCTTGCTCCCCAATGCCATAGGCGCCCACAGCCTGGTAAGTTGTGACTGCAGTTACACCTCTGCCCACAGTACACGGCCTTGTGTTCTATACACCTTGTCTCAGGCGGCACACGGCACTTAGACCGGGTGGTGTATGTACACTGTGTGGTGTGCAGGGGATAGTGGAGCAGCAGTAGTGGAGTAGAGACTACAGACAACACACGGGGTGTCCACACCTACCCAGGACTCGCCTAAACATTACAGGGTCACGCAAGGATTAATTACGCTTACACTCAGGACACCAACTCACGATCTGTGTGGCTCCAGGACCGTTGAAGAAGAAACACATCTTCATGCACAAAGAGCACAACTCGACTAAAATAATAATAATAATAATAATAATAATAATAATAATAATGATGGAAACCCAATGGACAACTACCGCTGCAAGAGTCACTACTGTGGGTACACTAGCGAGAACTGATATTATGCAGGTGAATACTGTAAATAGGCCTGCTCTAATAGCCACTAAATGTTGAGGACCTTAGATTTGGGCTAATGCTGCGGGTGAGGTGTCTAGCACAGTGGCTTACTCACTGAAAATAGCTCAGGTACAAGGGGCTGAGAGAAACAGATGCTCTGGTTCATACCTCACCCCCATGTGTTTCTCCTTCCTGATCCTCCTACCAGGGAAAATAACAGAATGATACGCTCAACACCATGTTCATCCAAAAGATAACGAAAGTCAGCTAATGTCAACAAAGCCTACATTAAGATTCCCCTGGTGGCTGGAAAGTAAAATGTGAGCCCTGCGGCGACAGCTTCAAGACAATTTGTTGATACAAGATATCTCCCTGGACAAGGAGGAACCAGGCAAATAATATTGGCTCCTCTCAGTCACGGCACCTGAACAGGTATGGTGCCATACAGGGGGGGTGAGGCCCTGGGTCCTACCTCAATAAATACAAGAAGATAAATTTCCAAGTAGGCGCTCTGTCTCCCTGCTGCACCTATGATCCCACCCTAGGAGAAGGGTGTGAGGTCCAAAGGAGCAGCCATGCCTGAGATCTGTGTGAGCAACGTCTCTAGCCCATAGAAACGCAAAATAACATTAAATAAAAAAAAAAGCTTAGAAAAAGATATGAAAAACTAACAAGTGGTAAGGACATAGGGATTGTACAGGCAAGGAGGAGGAGGAGTACAGTCATACAAAGTAAGAAAATATCAAGACTATGGTCTCAGTCACCACCAGGGCAAGCTTCCTTTGTAGTCTCCAAGTTTTGTTTTTGTTTTGTTGTTTAACTATTACTTTCCTTACTGTTAATAATTTGATTTAAAAAGTTACTTCTTCCAAAGCTGGGGAAACATTTCAGCATTTGGCACTCTCCATAATCACATGGCATATTGCACATAATAATAAAAAAAAAGAAATCCACAACACAAAACACAACATGCAGTGCAAAACCACGTCTCCTCTAGCTGCGCTTTAGAAATGAGTACACAATATGTGTGTTAGTTACCCTGGCATACGCTAGACTAGTAACAGCTGAGGCGGGAGTTGTTAGTGAAGTGCACGTGAGATTTTGTCTCAGTCTGTTGTTGCAAAGGTCCCGCCGGGGAGCCAGGCTGGCCTGAAGATTGCCAACCACCACGACCCTCAGATGCTGTGGCAATCAGCGGGAAGTGGCAAGGGCAGGTCAAGTTCACAACATTTTGCCACAAATGGCTAAATGCAAGAGGGAGTTATAAAAGGCAACATCATGCCCGGCTCCCAGCACACCCAACGCTCCACCCACCAAGGGAACACCCCCATCCCACAACACTGACAGTCACCCACCCAACACAAGACAGGCCACGTCAGCAGAGGGAGGGGGTGAGCAGGGTAAAACTTGGGACAAGGTTAAAGAAGCCACAACCAAAGAAAAAAGGGAAAAAAATATCAACTCAAGCAAAAGCCAACCCAACATTAAATATAAGCGATATTAATACTTTAAATCAATATAGCATAATATCAAAAAATTTAATAACATAGAATCAAGGCAATAAAAAATAGTGCTAGTGCTAGTTTTAAAGCAGAATAACTGTATATTATATGGTGTGGTAATTAGACAAAATTGAGAATAAAAAGCTGGATTGAAAGGCTTCAACAGGCAACATACTCATTAAGTCTGTGGATGGATGAGCAAGTGTTACATGGGTAGAGCAAGGGATATGTGGGTCAGAATTTGGTAATGATAAAGACTGGTAACCCAAGAGTGTATCGTAGTTGAAAGATCAGAAAAAACAATGTAATAACACGATAATAATCAATCTTGAGGAGAGCGTCAAATACTGGTCTCATGAACTAGGTTGAGGAGATCTGGTGGAGAAGGTGGGGAGGCAGGCTGAAGTGTGCTGGAATGTGCTGCCATATTAGAGTGAAGGGTCTGGGCCACCAGTGTGTTAAAATGATGTGGAGAAAGAGGCTGTAGGAGTGGAGGAGAAGGGGGAGCTGTGCCAGCAAGGTGATGGTGGTGGTGGTGGCAGCACTTAGTACTTTGTGTGTTGGCGTGGGTGTGGGGTCGGTGGTGCCCCTGCTGCTGGTTTGCTGCTGCAGCAAGCCCTCCCTGAGGGGGGCTGCCAGGGGGTACCAGGGGGGCGGTCTCGGCCGTGGTGGGTGATGACTCTTCGATGGGTGTTACAAGGCGCACCGCTGTGTTGCACGACGCGCATCGCTTGTCACTATTGGGACTTGGGCTTTTTGTAGAGTCCTCATCTATGTAACTGATGTCTGACATGGGCCGGTTGCCCTGTTGACTGCGCGAGTTGCGCATACTATGCAAGCTGTGTAAACTATGGCAAGACCGCCGTTCTTCTAAGTCTTCCAGGGTTGACTTGAATGCTCGTATTACTCTCAACTGTAAACGGGACGGGATATCTAAATCAAACCCCCATATCTTTGTAACACATCCACATCTCATCAGTAACATGTTAGTAGCAACACGTAGAAACTAAATAAAACTCACCAGACAATTCACTGGTTACACAGTGCTATGAACATAAAACAACTAAGAATGACTAGTAATTTTCACATACAGTAATAATCAATAACAACAACGATAATAATAATAATAATAATAATAATAATAATAATAATAATAATAATAATAATAATAATAATAATAATAATAATAATAATAAAAATACAATAATAATAATAATAATAATAATAATAATAATTGACAGACTGAGGCTGAAAGAAGTGAAGGCTGTTGGAGACGGGGTGAGGACGGTGTGACGCAGCCCTGTGTGATGGACGCCTGTTGACATTGGGCGACCTAAAGACATGCAAGCTGCGTGCACAGCAGTGGCAGCCAGGGCACAACAAACTAGGCACAGGGCCAGGGCAGTGTTGAGACCGCTAGCCCATGAAGACAATTATATTTGGCTATGCAGCACAGATATACAAACATACTAGCCTCTTGCTCTAGCCACAGTCTACACACTCCATCTCTTAGCATGGGGCACAAGAGTAGCTGGTGGTTTAAGTGAGGGGACGTCAATTCAAGGAATGTGTGGCAGGTTTTCTCTAAACAGGTGGAACAGGGACAGGTGAAGGTGACAATCAGCAATACGACATCTTTAAGACAACAATCAGCTTTACGGCTATTTGGCTACAGTTACCAACCTGTTACAAAACCCATGGTGTCGGTCACGGGAGGAGCAAAACAAAGTTACTGTTAAATCAAAAAAAAAAAGTTAGTAGAAGGTCAGGGATTGTATAAGACAAGATTTCACAAGTGAGATGCTATTAGTGCAGTAGAAAATAATTAGCAGGGGCCTAGGGACTATAGCAAAATTTACTAAGTTTAACCGTATCAAATTTTTAAAAAAATGCATATGAAGAGTAAACAGTACTGGAATCAGCTTTTTAGGACATTGGTAACTCCTTAACAAGGGAAGGATTTCGGCTTATAAAAGAGAGTCAGTCAGAGAATGGAGTGGTTGTTTTGGCATATACAGATGGAGCCTCTACAAAGTGGAATTTGTGTGGCAATACCATAGCCATCCATCAGCAGGTGGCAAAAGAGCAGAGTAGTGAGACGCACAATATAAGATAGTTTACAGTAAAAAAAGAAACCAGCTGCCACTACTTGCACACACTTGCCCTACAGAAATTAATACATGGCAGACACACACTGCACCTTCCATTAAGAGCAGCAGAAAAATGCTTATTAGCAGGGCTGCTGAGGCTTCTCTTCAGCTACAGGAGTGAAAACACATATCTAATACAAGCACTACTGCATGCCCAGCAGCAAATTCAACTCATGCAGAATCAAAACAAATTATATAAAAAATGAAAAATAAAAAAAAATCATACCTGTAAAAACAAACAAAGAATAAAAAGGCTGAACCTAGGCTGGTCTTCATGCACTGGGGAGTGCCAAGTTTTGCGCAACCGACATCATGCTGCCGGGCACGCCTCTGTCAATCCTTTTAGGAAGTTCATAGAAACGCTAAGGAGTGAGGAAAGTGGCTCGAGGCAGAGATGGCTGAGCTAACGCAATACTCCAGCCTTACGAAAGTATAACGCTTTAATACCACTGCTGCTAGAAGGCTCATTTGAACTTTTTTATTATCTCTCTCTTTTCTTTATTTATTTCGGGTAGCGGCAAACTCCACAGAACTGCCTTGCATGGCACTGGCTGGCCTAGGTCCCATAGGGCTTGGTGTAGCTTGTTATTTAGGTGAGAGGTTGAAATGAAAAAATGAGAGAGAGAGAGAGAGAGAGAGAGAGAGAGAGAGAGAGAGAGAGAGAGAGAGAGAGAGAGAGAGAGACTTAAACTTGAGAGAGAGAGAGAGAGAGAGAGAGAGAGAGAGAGAGAGAGAGAGAGAGAGAGAGAGAGAGAGATGAATAATTTGAGAGAGAGAGATGAATAATTTGAGAGAGAGAGCCACATAAAAGCTGCATCACATGTCTACACAAATGATATACAATTATATAGAGTATTGTTGAGAATTGGAGACTTTAAATAATCCATATTATGAAGTATAACAAAACAAAAACTAAAAACAAAACAAAATTAAAATTTTGATTATTATGAAATACATAAATTTTCAGTTACAGTAATAAGCTAATATCAAAAAGCAAAAAGGTTGACACACAATTAAAAGAAATAAGAACCCTCCCCCCCAAACAATTTAAATACATTAATATGGCTTAATCAGCTTTGGAGAGTTATGAAGAATATTAAAGCACAATGCCATCTACCAGTGTGTATACCAAATCAACTTCTTGATTATATAAACCATGGGTACTGTTACTGATAAGAAAACTTATAAATATATTTGCACAAAGCTGTGTAAGACATGAATAGACAGTATCAAACTTATTAATTGATTCAGTAAACATTTTCTATTTTTGTGTGTCTGCTTTGTAGGTACAAACATAAAGACACAAGTAATATTTCAATAAAATGATAGTACTATATATATATACGTATATACAAATTCTTCCATATGGCATAAACTTGCTTGTAATATATATAGTTCTTGCACTGAATTACCCATACATAAATTACCACACACAAAAGCAGCCAGTGGGAATATATTAGCCATACACAAATTTCTCCATATGGCTTCAGAAATATTCCACCTAAAAACTCCTCAAACCCCAAAAGACACACCTACACAGAAGATAAAAGATATGGAAAACAACTGTACCAATGATTTATATAACATCAGTAAGTACACAATTGGCAGTGGGCAAGAATATTGAGAGGTCTCACTTGGATAAAGGGATTTCATAAAAAAGGAAGCACCAGAGGGAGGATAAAGAGCCAAAGCACAGACAGACAGACAGACAGACAGCAAATTATACAGTAAAAGGATTATGGGAAAGAGCTGTATGTAGGATATATTCTTTGGTGTAATGAGCTTTGAAACGCAAGTATATAAGGATTGCCAGCACACTGAAATGCACATAATTTACTAATATTACTGAGGTCACACTTTTCTGCTATATGGAGCTAATGCATAATTTCCACTGTAAGTAATAATAATAATTGGATGGATGACATGAAATGAGATATAATAGCTAGCTGACTGACTGCTTGACTAAGTTCCCAGCTGGTTGACCTGGCTGGGACAAAACCTATCACTACTGTTGTCCTGGTGGTTGGATCGCGAGTTCAGTGCATGAAACACACACACACACGAGTCTCAGTTTTGTCTTGGAGAACTCACACATGGTAGACAGCTGCATAATGAAAGTGGACATAAGAGTAAATTCTCATTATACTTATATAAAACATCACACTGGCCTTTTTAAAACTTATACAGATTACTGGTGAAGGTACAGACTTTGAGAGTTATTGTTCAAGAAGAAAAATGAGGAAAAATCACAGTCATTGTAAATCAGACTACTAAACGGCAAGGGCTGTAGACAAACCTGGAATACTTTTGTTAAAGCATTAGAATAATGGAAAACAAAATTACTTGAACTTTCTCTTTCTATATGAGAAGTCTGTGTTCCTGTAACAAAAGTCATCAAGCAAAAAATTAAGTTTTAAGTGTGTCTTTCTTGTATCAACATGTGAAATATATATAAAATATATTGTTATAATACAGTTGTGACAGAATTGTAAGGGATTAATTGCAAAAATTAAAAAATTACAATAAAAGCCTAAAAAATAACTAAAATGAAAAAACTAAAAGTGTAAAAAAATTCAAGATACAGTAGTAATAGTAATGTATAATTATAAAGTCCATTTATAGGTTTTATGTTGTCTATGTACCAATGTCACGGTATATCAGTATAAAAAAAGGAAAAAAGAGCGAACTAAGCAGGAAAGAAATGAACAAAACTTAAGTACTTTTAATACAGCATCTGCATAATGAGAAAAGGAAATAAGTCAATATTGAAGATCACCTGTGAAGGCTTAACTTATGATTCTGTAAAAAAAAAAAAAAAAAACACCAGACATAGACATTATTTATTATAAAAACTCACATTTTACCCCCTTAAATAGAAGTCTAACAGCATTTCAAAAGTGGGCATAATACCTATGATAACCATTTAAAGACATCATATAGAAAACCAAAAATATAGCTAACCTAAAATATATATCAGACTCATTATGAATGACCCTATCCATACTAATTAAATTTTGTATAGCATTCTCTAACAACACACAGCTCCCTAACTGACTGAAGAAGGAATAATACTGACACATTGAATAGACTTTCTTGTATATTTCAGTCTTCGAATTTATAAGGTATATTGCATTTTTTTAGTCTTTAAATTAATTTCTGTTTTACTCATTTTTTACCTTTGCACAAACTAATTTTCCCAATACTATAATTACTATAAAACAAAAATAATTCCTGCACAAATACTATACATCACAATAATTCCTAGGTGAATAACCTTGCTTATAGAGTATGTAATAGTACTACAGTATACTCCCAAGATTACTGCTACCCCCAAGAGCTTTTATCTAAGATATTATGCTAGAAATCCATGCTCATGAATACTTAAAAGACAGAAACTGTTATACTAAGAGCACAATACTTATTTCCCACAAAACTTTCTACTATAACAATCTTCTAAGTAACAGGTATTTTCACCTTCACAATCGCTAACCCTATGCAGTTCTATGTTATGCAACGCAGGAGTAAATTCCAAAGATACTGATGAAAAGAAAAACAAGAATATCTTTAATCTCTTATAAGCATAAAAAGTGAAAACTATACTAGCTAATAAAAATAATAACCAATCTGAGCTCATGCCTTAAAAATATATCCAAAACACAAAGAAAATGACAGTTCTCATGAAGAAGTAAAACAATACCAAAATACTGTACAGTAATCTTGGACACCAACTTTTAAGTTTTTCTTAGAAAATAATCTTAATGACTGCATGCTTTTGTAAGCATATTACTGTACTTAGAAATGCAAATGTAATTAAGCAGTACTGTGGTGCCTGACTTTTCCTGGGAGTTGTTTCATTTCTCTATTTCAGAAAAATTAATATGATTAAACATAACTGTCCAAGCAAATAAAAAAGCTACAGAACAAAAATCTTTAAACCAAAATAAGGTTAAGAAATCACAGAAAACAGAAGCAAATGAACAAAATAGAATGTGCATGTTCAATCTGTATATGTAAATGTCTGTGAGTATTTATCACAAAATTGAAATGGTACATTATATTCAGAAATAGAATGGAGAAAACATTTCTGGCTATGGCCAGATTTGCTGCAAAGAGACTTATGTTAGTATAATCTTCAGGATTTTCCTAATGAAAACAATGTACCATCAGGCTCAAAAATACCAATCTCTAATATCATATTTAATTTCCTTACTAGCATCATGTTTCCTTTGGTTTTCTGGTACCAAGACAACCATCAATTTACACAGCAACCATGGAAAGTATACAGCATTACCACTGTCTCTCCAAATTCTTCATATGAAAAAACCATAACCTGGCTTCATTTCATGTTTCTTTCCCCATAACCATCAAACAAATCATTTTAACTACATCGAGGTATTGTCCAGGTTCTGAAGATATGTACATCATTCAATATACTAATATAACCTCTCCAGCTCTCAATAAACTGAGAACCAACCAGCTTCCCTTCATAGGAAAGGTCATATCTTTGTATATAAAATTTGGAAACTTCTTCCTTGAATTACTGGTATTATAATAATGCTAATTTGGCTCAAGTCTCATAAATCTACATTTGCTACATATTTGAAAAACAGTCAATGAGAATTGAACTAAATCTAATAAATACTGTCAATTGATGGTCAAATGAAATTATTTTTGGGGGGAAAATATCTTGGCTGCTAGTAGATGTTCCTTATAATGTTGAATGTTTGTAATATACTGTTCTAGCTACAAAACATTACAATATGCATTGTGAAGTGAAAACAAAATAAAAAAAACTAATGGAAATGAGGTATGGAAAAAGCACGCATGAACACATGCATAATTGAGCCTATAGGGATTCTCTTCTCTTTAGGACACATGAAGCCACTGAATATGCATACCTGATGTTTCAGCAGAACATGGAGATTTTAGCCTTTTTCAATTCACATTTATCTACCAAGAGGTGATAATCATCCAAACTGCCCCATAACAAAAATATGGACTACAGTCCAAATTAGTTACTAGTCTTATCAAGGCTTTATGTAAAAGAAACCATAACGAAAGAAGAAATTGCAAAACAAAATATCTTAAAAAACACATCAAAACAGAAGCATTTTCATTCTCTGGCATAGGCAATTCCATAAATCCCCCCTAGTTTCTATAACCAATAAAACTACATTTAAAATTCAAAAACAAATTTTTCTCTCTTCACCTATTTTTCCATCAAACAGTCTATAGGTTTTCTAGTTTTCAATAAGCCCTATGAGACTTAAGAATTTTAACTCAGTGGTCTGCTTAAACTACCTAAGAAAAACAATATGCGTGAAGACATACTATTAATGCCTCATTGTTTAAGATCCAAACATTAGAAACTCTACCTATGATGCTTACAAGCTTTTCAATTTTGTTACAGGCATATAAAACTAAACATTCACAACCCACTTTATATTCATTACCAAAGCTTTACTAATGCTGGCATGTGACATCAAGTGAGAAAAAGACAACCCAACACAAACTTGAAGACAAAGTGAGCCACTAATAAAACTTGAAGACTCAAGTTTCCCAAAATAGGTGCTTGATTACCATCAATAACCAACTTCAAAATAATGATATTATAACATATCACACAAATTTTGATTAACAGGCTTAAAAGCCAGTACGTTAAGGCCCATAAATGTTCCAATACAGACATTTGCACATTGTAATACATGTTAAAATTTCTTTTTATAAGTTACATTACATTCAACATCATCGAATCACTAATCAAAATACCTTTATATGCAACTCAAGTCCATGACATTTCCTTCATGAAATATGATAAGGTTTGGAGAGCAACAATTAGCATTCTCATGAACACTCCACATACTAATGCACTTCTGGTACGGAGGTGCAGAGAATCATGGCATAAATTTCAATTTTCTTTTAACCAAATATTACAACCAGCATACTTTTATACAGAAAGGCACATTCTAGTAATATGAGCAAAAAGCAACACTCTCCTTTATCTTACTTTTTAGACTTTGCTTAGAAATTGTTTCTAAGAATAGGATAAGTGGGGTCCTTTGAAATCTTGTTCCATACAAGGATCACTTGTAAATCACAAACTCAGTTTGACTGTGACAATATCAAATGTCAGCTTGGAACGTATTTATAGTTTCCAAGATTTGATGTTACAGCCTATTCCTTGGCAATGTACATTATGTATTCAAAATTTACTCTGGTAACTTGTTTCCTTCTGGTAACTTGTTTCCTTCAACTAATCATGAAATTCTTTACATATTTTCCATTTAAAGATCTTTGTTGATGAGCTCAATTCATCTTCATTCTCTGTGAGAAAAGATACAGCAGTTTTTCACGCTACTGAAGATAATAAAATCTTACATTTCTTTTTGTCTTATTCTAAAACAAATTCTTAAATGAACAATGCACCTCATAAAGGCTGATATAGAATAATTCTAGATGCTAATCCCATAAAAACAAAAACTTTCTGTCTCAGCTTTTTCTCTCAAAACTGCAACAGATTTTCACATGCATGAATGCCCTGGAATCATTAAAAAATACAAAAATTCACAAAAAAGGAGCAAATACTGCAAAGAGTAACAAAAGTGTCACAATGAAAGAGTAATAAGATGCCTTGGCTACCTATCTTTAAAAACTTAGAAATCAACCCTAAAAGAAACTCTGTGGGTTCTTGAATGGAGGCTTTTCTCAAGTTCTACTCCACACAGAAAATCAATGGATGCCATAAGCTGCTCATCAAAATCTCCCTTTACAGAAAACCTAAGTTTCCTCATAGAAAAGCAGCAGCTAACACAGCCTAATTGAACATGAATTTGGTGTTTTGTGGCCCTAAAACATCTCCCTGAGTAAAATATAATAATTTTCTTAAAATTCTGTCATTTACTTAATTTCACTAGTATTAATGACTTCCAATCAAATGCAAGAAAATGTATATTCTTAGGGCCCATTTATGAGGCTTAAGAATGTACTTTCAAGGTATTTGAATTCTTTTTCTTTGCCTATTCAAAAGGAATTGTGTTCACAGTTTTAGTCACCAGTCATTTATCTTTTTCCAGTATGTGCAACAGGTTGCATACTCTTTATATTAAGTTAGTCTGTCATTCACAGGGGTTAAAATTTATAGCTGGGCATCACACTATGATCTGTATTCAATCAGGTTCAGTTCATTACTAATCTAACAAACTTCATCCATACATATGAACACACAAAATGCAGTTTGGAGAGAAATAAAAAAAACCTAAGTTTGCCTCAGTAAAGGGTCCGAATAGGACCGAAAGTACTTGGCTATCTCGCTTTTTCATTTTTTTCCTTCGTGGCAAAAAAAAACCTTTATTTATACATTATATATATATATATATATATATATATATATATATATATATATATATTATATACGTATAATTATATATATATATATATATATATATATATATATATATATATATATATATATAAATAGCTTTTCCCTTATAGTAAAACAACATTAAATCACATATTATATCAGCTGCAATTCTTTTACTGAGTCAGACCACTGAACTTCAATCAAAAGATCTCATAGGACTTACCACACTGTCATACATACAGCATAAAATGTTGAGCAGGAGCAATGTGAAACTTATCCTAAAGGAGGAAAACAAATTTACATCAGTATGAAAAAAATTCTCCGGAGCTAAGTCTGACCTTCAGTTTCAAGAATGACCTAGGAATGAAAAATATTACCAAGTTAAGCACAATACCAAGCAAAATACAAGTGACTAAATCAAGCAACACCACTGTCACTGTGGTTTACTCTAGCAGTTCTTGATCAATATTTCCTATATTTCTAAAGTACACTGACATCCCCCATTTGAAAAAAAGCCCACTTTATATTTCATGAAATGTAAGCATCATTGTTTCCAAACATGAGTACTCTATGGATATAGTTTCCCCTTTTCATTTAACTAGTATCTATGACAACAATTGCGCATTGTAAATTCAAAATAGTCTCATTGGGAAATCAATTACATCCCAAATTTCTCTATCTATCTCATGGTTATCTATGGTCATAAACTAGCAAACATGATCTATGTTAAAATTCAAGATCTGTTTTTCTCTATGTTTCCAGCCCCATATATTTAGCCAGTAAACAGTTTGCAAGCCTGCTTTCCACATCAATACAAAATCAACAAAATTAAATGAAAGATTCCAAAATAATTTAATACAAAAGTGTTTGTATGCAATATGAAACCAGAACTGTGCTATGCACCAACAAGTGGGAGTGTACTTTGTGGAGAGAAATAGTTAGTGCAGATTAAAAAAAAAAACTGTAAAAATTATATTCTATTGCACACTTGAATTTCAGTAAACTAAACAATATCAACAAGAAAAAAATCTGAGAGAGATGAAAGAATACAAACTGGACCATAGGAACTGAAAACAGGAATAGTGGAAGCTAATAACTGGTAGTAGGAAAAAAATGTATCAAAACTATAATCTTAGGATAAGGTAGAACATTTTGGAAAATTATCACCACACATGGGTAAACCATGACTTTATATTCCTAGGCCCTAATTGGATTCCTGAGACCAAAATGAAAATACAACAGAGACTATACCTTTGATTTTGTTAATCAAAATTTTATTTAGGTGCAATAAATAATATCTTGAGTTGCATTAGAAGATGCTCTGAAGAAAGAAATCATTTATAATATTAGTCAATCTGAAAAAGGTGCTGCATCTTTTAAGTTTCTATATTAGGATATATAACAGTGGCTGGTGCAAAGGAAATGTTGTTATCCTAAGTGATTTACTATCACAATGACGTCAAACCCACACCATACAAATTACACGACAACTATTTAACACAATGACACTTACATAAACAAAGTATTCACTAGCAAACTTGAAGCTAGTGCTTTACATATCAAGCTGTTTTAAATCCATTTCCCCAGTTAAAAACATTTCCTGTGACAACTAGTTCAAAATCAATCTCCTTCCATAACGCTTACGTATACCCAAATCAAGATTAACATAATTCAGAGCACACTACTACATTTTAACAACACAAAAATGCAGGTCAAACTTAACATGGAGCAACATCACAATTGTGATTAACCTACATATCTTTAAAATGCCCTCTTGTTTTCTGCAGTACCAGACAACTGATACAGTCTAAGATAGCTACTGAATGTCCTCTTGAAAATGTGGCATGTAATAAAGTTAGTGGTAGCAAAATCAATGTTATCAAAAACACTTAGTAAACACCGTGCAAAAGCTTTAGTCATCAAGAGAAAATGCAAGGAATATTTGCAAATTTCCTCCTAATATAACAGTATTTACTTATTTCAAAATTTACATCAGTATAAAACTGCCAAAATGTCTCTACACTGAGTTTTACCTGCAATAGTGGTATACCAAATGTAAATCAAGACAGGAAATATTTTTGGGAAATGCGATAAGCTCCTTGAAGGAAATTAAAATACAAATTTGGATCACATGAATAAACAGCTGCATTATTTATATTTATTACAATTATCTTCAATATTTTTTGTTGCCATCATCATCGTGCACGAGGTACTTTAAGTGTGGTGTGCGTTTGTCAATGACTGTGAACTGAGTGGCATTGCAATATTACAGTTCTTGTACTAATAATCTATCACACTATCAACCTGCCTGTACTTCAAATGACCAAGAACAGTTAAAAGTGCTGAAAAGCTAAAATAATAATAACCACATATACAGGTAAGGACAAACTGAATATAAATATAAAACTAACCCACTTTTCTAAGGGAAAGATAAAAAAATTTAGACTAATAATCTCATGTTATCCAGTAGGAGAACTTCCTAAAAACACTTTAGTTTGGAGAATGTTACAGTAGTGAAGGCATAAACTGTACCTTGAATGACTACTCATGTGTTTCCTTAATGGCTATGGAAATCTTGTGACAAAAAAATTATAATTCTTAAATTTTTGGTACCTTTGCTTTAACTATATTTCTATGGTGAATAAAGATGGAATGCTACTCAACATCAATATAAGTAAGTAAATATGAAAAATAAAATCAGTTGGCTATCTAAAATTGTAAATATTGTACTCGGCTTTGCTGAATGGAGTTCCATAAAGAAAAGTACTTCAAAGCAGTCTTTTGACCAGGTGCTCTTTAAAAAAACGAGGTTATTACTGATACTGAACTAAAAAAAAAAAAAATAGGCATCTCACTATCTTCACTGATCCTACAGTTAAAACCTAAGCAAATATGGACTTTAACAGATATGGAATGAAGATAAATGATAAAGTTTTCAGAGTGAAAGAATTGGACTGAAATTGAAAACTATACTGTATCCTGTATGATTTCAGGACAGCAGAATTACTCAATGTAATTTCATCCAACAATCTGAGTATTTCCGAAATTCCCAAACGTTCATCATTACCAAAAATAAAATTTTTCCATAATGAAAAGACTGACTATTCTGTATAATTAATGTCAAAATTATGATAAATGGCATTATTCAAATATTTTCTATTTTTAGTCATTCATTTCTTTGTAAAAATTAACTACATAATCAAAGTGAAGATAAAAGAATTATCTACGCATATGTACAGTACTTTGACATCATCAATGATGTAAAATATGCTAAGATAAAAATAGTTTTTTCCAAAGAGCAAAAAATGAAACGCGAATTTGTTGAGAAGTTTGCGAACAGTAGAAAACCGTGCTCTTATGTGAAAAGAGAGTTCTTCATTATCGGGTAAGAATATAAATGGCAACCACTAATCTGTCATGAATTCTTAATATATTTTACTTTATTTTTTTGAAAATGAAAAATTGTCAGATCCATTATCCATCCATAATGAACCTCCCTAGCATGACAACTGAAGCTCATTTTGCACGCACTTTTATCTGAATAAGCACTAATAACTTACTCTACTTACTCGTTAACATATAAGACGTAATATATTGAGACGAACAACATAATAATGGCATCCCACACACAGAAAAAACAACAAGTAAAGCAATGTGTGATTTCTTACCTTTGGGATATAATGCAAAGAAAAATAGCTCATTCATTAGAATTATGTTAACATGACAATCTACAGATAAACTGTAGACTTTAAACAACAATCTAAATCAATTACGCACATATGATTTTTCTTAAAATCAAAATAATTCAGAGGCCACTGTTATTGCAACAAAACAAAATACAACTGGATATCTGACGATGGCCAAAGGTATTTAATTTACTTTTTAGGATTTGGAGCTTGTCCCTACCTTATGACCTATCTAATTCACTGTACATCCATCTTTACTTACATCCAAAAATTTCTCAGAAATATGTGAAGAGAAAATAGAAGCCACTTGAATCTGCAAATTTGATACGTACGTATTTGGCATGACATAAATAAGTGAGGCAATACACAGTAAACACAGTCCCTGACTGGCATTAATCTTCACTTAAGACTCATCACTGGAAATGAAACCCACCATTACGTCAAGTGCTACCCACATTAAAACTTGAAGGTAAAAACTAAGGCTGTATTTTCAATGCGAGAGTATTTACACACCTTACAATAAAAAACTATGACAAATTAATTTAACTAACTTGTAGTACTAGTTTTGATCCTGAAAACTGGATTTCTAAGGAGGGAAATGAATATCAATTTCTAATACTAAATGAATTTGGATATCAAAAGCTTATCTTCAGTGCACTATGGGAAAAACTAAAACGCAACATTGTCTTCCCAAAATAAGATATACAAATGTTTTATCCGTGGCTATTTAATACACATGTACAATTTACTAGCTGTATTAAATGTACAAAAACTATGTTTACTATATATATAATATATCTATATATATATATATATAGATATATATATATATATATGTGTGTGTGTGTGTGTGTGTATAAACAAACTTGTACCACTGTGAATGAATATTTGCATTCATTTTACTTTTAGAATGAAAACTTTGATTCTAAAAGTCTGGATCAAACTTGATTTGGGGACTGGTTGCTTAAACCGAGTCGAACATGTCCTGTTGATAACTGGATTATGACAGCACTAAACAAGGCAGAATGGTTGGATCTGTTATAAGCAATAGTGTGGCACAGTGTGGCCTGGGCACCACTGTTAGGAAAAAAGGAACAAATAAATGGGTATGTGTACTGTCAAGCATGGTAGCTAATTAGAATACATACTAATTCAATTTCCATAATTGATAACAATAGTTAACAATGATGCCAAAGCATTGTTGATTCAATTTATTTTCTTATCCTTGTGTGTCATGTTAACTGACAAACAGAACAGTAAACTGTTCAAAGTATATTTTTCTCATGTACCATCTGAAGAAAAAAAAGCTTTTTGCCCTAGTATCCAGTCTTGTAAGGAGTCCTCAGTGCTTCATGAAACATCCATCTGGTTGGAGCTGAATCAAAGACTTTCTAATTAATTACCTATCTCTCCCTTCCAACTTATTTTGATATTAACTTAAAGCTAGGGTTGCTATCTTGTTTATTTAAAGATACTAGGGTTCATTCTCAAGTCGCATCTTTTTCAGTTAACTGTACCTTCCTAAAAATTTTACAATTATACTGAATATATGTTGAAGATTCTGACAAAATTTCTTTGGAGGATTCATTCCCAAAATGTGATATCCTGTGTGGTCAAAAACCAGACAATAAAAAATTACAAGTTGCTCTGAAGTATCAGTATTCTGGGACTGGGTCATGTAAGTTGTTCATCAAATACCCATGGGTATAAGAATTACCAATCTGAAGACAGAATACAACTTTAATGAAGCTGTTTTTTTTGGAATGAAAACAACTTTAATGAAGCTGTTCTTTTTGGAATGAAAACTAACACACTCCAACAGTGAGTTTGTTTCAATTTGTTATGAGATTCACTGCTTCACAAAAATCAAATTAAAAACTATAAATAATCCAGGATGTTACTAGCAAACTTTGCCTTGTAGACATGGTGTTGAACTATAAGTTTCTTATAGTTTACAGCTTTTAGTTTTAACAGTGTGTTATATCAATACATTTTGTTGAAGTATTATTTCTTTTTCCTTCCTTTCTATTCTATGATGCATACATCTCTGTTTTTCTGCACTATTAAATAAATTGCTTAATGACAAAAAGTGGCTTCCAAAATGTTTAGTTTTATCTAACTACTTACTATCTCTTTTCTAATCAAAGCTGAACTATATTGGTGAAGAAATTCAATTAGAACAATTACATGACATAGGTAGTAAATTACCTCTTATAACCTTTCTTTTTATAAAAAGCAAACATAATGAATATGCATCTTTTCAAAGAATCTTTTAAAAAGCTATACATTACTTCACTGTATCCAATAATATTGTATGTATTCTCATAGTATTATTGCATTATAAAATACTAACATAGCAGACAATGTTTTGGTTTGGAAATCAGCTGATGCAAAATAAGTCTATTTCGCCATATTTAACTTAATTCTATCAAATTTTCTTGCTTCTAGTTAGCATAAACAAATATCTAGATTCTTAACTTATATGAGACTAGGTCATTTTTTGTTATACATGTTTTTAAGTTGAAATATGAATACATCTTATTATGAAGTAATTATTTTTATTGTCGTGTAAAAAAAAAATGTATTTCTATTGTTTATTGTGTAAAACAATTATGTGATTCCGTTCGCTTTTTCACTTGATTTCACCGTAATAGAAGCTTCACGTTATTTATCTTTAATTAGCGTGAAATCAACAGTACAATGTGTTATTTCAAGCCCTATAGTTTTGATTAAAATTATTTTCTCTCAATTTTATCTACGATTGTGTTTGATGGTATACGTGAGATTTATCGTCATTGCCGATGCATGATAATAATCATTAGCAGCTAGAATAATTTTCTCAGCTTCAGCTACAACTTGGTTGAAGTATAACAGTATATTCCCTTGCTGATCTTTGATCTATAGTGAATAAAGTTATTACATAAAAACATATCAGTCCTATTCTACAGAACGTCATTTATAACATAACTACGGTAATTGTTTACTATCATACAAGGGTTGAAATGCAAGCCAAACGGTGTTATCCAATTCGGTTGTACTTATAAAAAAAAAGGTGTTTCTCGTTTGGCTGTTCATGGCTGTAGCCTACACATTTACACAACGAGTATAACAATAAAACAATACTTCCACCATTTTCTTTTGCTGTTTTTGAACTTATTTAACTAGAAGACGTGATGAAGTTGGGCTATTGTAATTTGGTCTCTCTCGTTCCCTGATTGTACGCTGCTGCCTGCACCCATTGCAAGTGAAATTTTAAAGTATTTCAAAATAATTTTGTATCAGTATTAATTGCTAACCCAACCATTCAATTGGATCATTGTAATCTGAATTATCGTAATTTGAACACTACCTGTACCATGTGAAAGTACATATTTCAAAAGAAGTCTTGTGCAAAAACTGGCACTTCATCATTGGTTATGACTGTTCCTTTGGCATTTAAGAACTTCAATCTACCTAAACTGCCTAAGTAGTAAAATAATTTTGTCTAACTTTACATACTTCATTCCCAGTAGTGGTTCAACTGCATCTTTTGAGTTTTCCAAATACTATCTTTTAGACTTTGGAATTTGCCATATTCTCTTATCCCACAAATAAGTATGTAATGCATTTAAAGTTTCTGCAATTCATGCCATTTCTTTTGCAAATTTAACATTGCACCCAAAAATATTCCGCAACTTTTTTGCCTCTTGTATTATTCTTGCAGGTGGAGATGAAAATGTCTCTGGATGTGAAAGTTACTTGGCACAATTTTTGGAAGTAGGTAGGAATAATTCAGTAGGGTATATTCCACTTACAGTACTGTAATGTTAAAAGACAGTGTAAGGAAGGGCATTTGTAAATATGGAACCTTCGTGTAACACTGTCTGGGTAACCAAGAATTCAGTGATTTATGTCTCATGAAAAAAAAAAAATACTTATGACAAAAGCTAATAAATATATCCCTAGATTCCATATCAGATTAAGTATAACTGGCAGTAAGAGTTTAATGTTTCCTGGGAAAGAAGAAGACATGAAGGTTAAAATCTTGTAGAGCAAGGTGACAGATTCAATAAGAGAAATACGGATATCATGAAGCTATTATTTTCCTCAAAAGCTGATACAATATAACACTGTTTCTCATGTGCGTACATTCATATGGAACAAGCTACAGAAGCCACCCACTGGACTTTGCTGGTTTCCATAGAAGAGAATACTCCTATGGAAATAAACCCAGATACAATACATCAACTTGAAAATAAAATGGATAATCATAAATCAAAGAAAAGTAGTAACAGTAGTAACAAATAAAACAGAACAAACAAATTTTGCAAAGTAAAGGAGAATGACACCTCTGTACTTCAGATAGCAGTGAAGATTCAACTTTCGTAATATTGCCACAAAGACTATTCCACAAATATATCATCACAGGAGTGAAAGACAACTTGCGATATAAACTGCTAAACTGGTAACTCATCAAAATAATTATGATGCCAGATTATTAGCTCACAGTAGTTCAAGAGGCTCAAGCATAAGGATACTAGTTGAGGTTCCATATAGGGGGGAAAAGTCAGGGATGATATCCAAGGAGAAAATCCATCTAAAAATTGTCTAAATCATAATTACAATTGATATAAATGAAAAAACTGGCCATAAAAGCTTTGGAGAACTGTCAGTATCATCATCACTGCAGCTATGGAAAGCCTTTGGAACAACTAGTTTTCTGTTAAAGTATGATAATGTATTTTTAAAAGCTACTAAAAAGTAAGCCTCAAGCCAAAGATGACATAACTGTCATACACTTAAGCCTCTATGGGTATGATGAATCCCTTGCAATTTGTTCATGAATAACACCCCATATGAAGATCAAGTTTATGCAAATCAAATATTGAAGTCCCAAATAAAAGATTAAAGAAAGCAATAATGTCAGTCTGCTCAACACACAGTTCCAACAAAAGTCAGCAAGAAAATAAAAGGGTAAAGGCAGATCAGTTATCACAAAAAATCTGACAAGTCATACAAAAAGAACAAGAGTGCTAAAGATTTTAAACATATGCCATTCTGTTAAATCTTTAGTTTAATTTAATACTTCTGTAGATACTTCTGTAGGATGCTTGATCAAATACACCATGAACTTATAGCTCTGAAATTCATACAGTTTCTTACCTCCAAAGGTGATTTTGGAGGAGTTCAGCCACTTGATTAGGTGTACGCTGAAATCCCTTACATGACAAACTTAAAATGTATAGAAGTCACATTACCTAAAGAAAGTGGTTTCTGAAAATGGGTCACACTTCTACTAACTAAGGAAGTCTTACTTCAACATGCCTCATCCCATTCTTCATTCAATATAAGGATATGACATGGTCATTTGCATGATGAAGTATTTCAGTAAAATACTAGTCCACTATAGAGGAAAACAAACTGGATTTAGGTATCAAAGTAATTATCACTTACACTAAAATACACTGATATTTTGTGAGTAGGTTAACTAGATTCACTACGAGAAAACATTCCTGTAGACAAATGGGAAAATGTACAAATAAGCAAAAGCTAGATCCTGTAAATGGATTCAAAAGACAATGAAACTCTTGGTATGATGAACATGAAGAAATCAAACCAGATAAAACTGAACTTTCATAGTGAAAACTAGCCCTTTGAGAAACCATTTGAAGTAGATAGAATATTTCAAAATGTACAGTAAAGTCATCAAAATACTAATATACTAGATAACCCATGAGAACCAAAATATTTAATTCCTATAAATCCTTAACATTTCTTATCTATAACACTGCTACGTTGAAATTTCAATGGAAATGTCCACTATCTGAATGTCTTTCTTGTGATACATCTAACAGAAATCTCTTTTTCATGGAATGTCGCCTTTCAATTCCTCAGGCTTATTCATAGATATACCTATTCTAGTCATAATAGGGAAAGAAGAATAAAGTAACTGTATAGTATACTGCTTGTATAGATACATTCTTGTACTGGCCTACCCATAAATTATACTGCCTACATCACTAGCATGAAAATGTGTGGAGGAACTCTCACAAAAATAGGATCTTAGATCTGTCTTATGCTTTGATCTAAACCAGGGGTTCTCAAACTTATTAACTCCTTAGCCCCCTAATGAAGCTTCAAATTTTCTATCGTCCCCCTACACTAGCTTTTAATAATTCAAGAAGAGAAAAAACCAATATGTCAAAATCAATTTGGGTAGTATTAGTAATGGACATGCAGTATGATATAATTGTAACATCTAGTAAGAAAATATGTCTAGAACTTTAGATGTACGAGTACTATATGTAACTTAATTCTCTAACCCATTAGTTATTCATCAACTCTCTTTTAACTCCCTGACTATTTATCAACCTCTTGGAGGTCCTATTCACCCCTGGGGGCTGATATTGTCCACTTTGAGAACCCCTGATCTTAACCCTGGGGTATCCATATAAGGACCTATTAACAAATTTACCATTGTAAACTCCACATCTAAACCTTTCATGGAAATCAAACAATGTGCCAAAGTTAAAACTACTCTTGGTAAAATAAACCAAGCATATAGAGAGTTAAGCCTCGGATTGCAGTATTTATGCATAACATTAAAGGATTTTGAATAAATGCATTTAATTTCTATGGCCAAACAATAGTTTGAGAAATCAAATGTGTTGGAATTCTTTATAAATTATATACATGAAAAAATATCCCTTATGCTTCAGAGGGAGTATAGTACGTACATAGTTATTCTTGTGAGAATGGACCATGTTATTATGACAATGAACAAATATTTCTGTTATAATTGCTACATAACGCTTATGCTTATACTCAAACTGCTAATAATGAATCATCCAAAACATTTTTAACATAGTTTACATGAAATCAAATAAAACTAGCTATTCTAAGGGCAAAATTTGAGAAAAATATTGTACCTGTGCTGATCATTTAACAGCAACAATGACATAAAGCACATCTGGTTCTTCATTAATACTGCTTTATCCAGTGGAATTTTAAAAATGAAAAAAAAGAAAAAGAAAAAGTGAAAACACTGTTTACTTACACAACCAGTTCAAAGTTTAGGCAACCTGACTAACAGAACTTCAATTGGTATAAGTAGTTCTAACAATTTATCAAAACTACTCTCAAACTATGAAAAGAATTCATGACATAAAAAAATTCCTGCAGTATTCAAACTTCAAAAGCATCTAGATGCACAAAAATAATTTCAACTGGCTAATCTTTCCATCACTTATTGGTTTCAGTATTGACAACCTTAGTCCGAATTGAAAATCTCATTTCATCATTGATAAAAATACCTTTTTCATTCTGAAGGTATATAAAAAAAAACAATGATTAAAAATTAAAAATATATCCAATGTTGAGCATAATGGAAAATAAACGACCACCAATGATTACCATCGCACCATGGAAGTATTGCTACGCAAAAACTTTTTATAAAAGCATCAAAAGGCACTAAAAGACAACCAAAGTCTTCAAAAAAAGGCTAATAAATTAAGAGCCTGTTCACAGGTAAAGCTGATCCCTGATTATGTACTTTGAACTTTCTCTGCCTCATTTGTACAAGTTTGCATAATAGGAAAACTAAAGAAGTCATTTAATTACGTCTCTGCACGACATCCTACGACTAAAAACTTCAGAAGACTGAAAGTCATTAATATGAAGATTTTGACTCATACTGGCTGGAACACTGCTTTGCCAATAAAATAAACTGGCTAGGACAGACAAAGAGTGCCTTGTGTCCCCTGACTGGCACCGGCCAATCAGTACTCACCTTGCTCTCACACACCACGCTCCCAAGATTCATTTTTTATACTTTTGGTGGTTTTCCCCCTGCTACTTGGAATAACCATCTCCGGAGAGGGATTTTGACTAAGATGAAAGTGCAATGTCTTCAATAAGCAGTGTATTGTGTGATAACAGCAATACTACTGAAATACTTGCTGCTTCCATGAGTGATAATAATAGCAAGGTGAACAGCAGCATGCACTTTACTTCAAGCAGCTTTAATGATGAGGTGTATGGGCTGGACCTCGTGCTTCATGGGTGTTGGAATTTTAGTGATACTGATGTTGATGATTTTATTGGTAAATACTACACCATTTAAGCCAAAAGTGGGTGATGAGGGCAATTCTGGTTCTATTGCTGTTCTTATTTTTTTGACCTTGTTATCAACAGTTTTGTTCTAGCTATAAACATTGCTTTTCTTATTCATATTTGACTGACTTCTCTTTAGTTTTGATTTTGTAAAGCATTGTAAAATTGAAACACAGAAAGTTCATAAATAATCAGGGGTGGCATTATCTGGGAGCAGACTGCTCTCTAATTAAGTCTTTTAGTTAAAATCCCTTCTTCACATTCAATAAATCTTCATGATTTCATAAAGAGTGTGTGTTTGTGTGTGTATGTATGTATGGATTAACCAAGAAGAAAATTGTAGCTGCAGTAAAATGCCAGCCTTCTCTCAGTTATTTTCTAACAATTAGAACTGATAATTCCAGAAGAAAAAGTCATTCTTCCTTCAAAGAAGTGAAGACAGGAATAGAAAGTATAACATGTAAACTTTCAATACTAGTGCTTACAAAAAACAGTCAACCCCTAAAGCTTGGGAACTAACAAAGTTACTACAGAACAACTCATTTGGAAGTTAGCGAGTCTGATAAATGTTTATGTAGCCTTTGGGCCTAACAAAAAGTCCTACTCAAAGAAATCCATATTCAGATGCTTGAGTAAGCATGCCAAAAATTGGCATTTTTTATTTTGCTTTATGTTTTCCACAGCCCTCAATGCAATTGTCCTCAGTCTGGAATGACTTGATGAGTTTTAATTAGGGCACACCTTTAATTATTACCTATTCAACATTCAATTATGTACTTTCTTTCAGCTAAATTTCAGCTAATACTACAGAGAGAGAGAGAGAGAGAGAGAGAGAGAGAGAGAGAGAGAGAGAGAGAGAGAGAGAGAGAGAGAGAGAGAGAGAGAGAGGGGCTACAATTTTACTGTCGCTAAGTGTTTGAGTGTTGTCTATCAAGGCATATTAAACCATCATATCTTACAAGAAATTTAAACATTTTATCATACACTGTATTAAAATTGGTAAAATGACAAATTTTTAATCAATTTCTATTTTTAATAACTAACAAACCTGAGGTCTTAACATTAGGATAAATAACTTAGTGCCTGCTGGAAGCCGGTAAAGTTTAAAAAATTGTGTGCGCAAGGGACTACTGGCAATTCATGGCCCTCGGGTCAGTTTGACATGCGCAGTCTTATCAGGTCCTAAGCTAAGTGAGTTTTATGCTTTTGCAACCTCAGGCTTCAGGGGTTAACTAGTACTGATAAAATTATGTAAGCACATATATTGCTAATATGTTTGAAATATTTTTGCTTAACTACAGTATATGAAAAATGAAGTTTTCCCAGACACTATAAATATAATCCTAACAGTAACAAAACATTAAGCTGCAATTTCTACCTACTCCCCCAGAGATAATGGCTAAACAATTACTGAAGAGATACCTGTTTTTTAAGCACACCATTTCAGATAGAAAAATAGTAATATATTGATACACTTTTCAACAACAAGCAGATCTATTATACAAAATATTAATGATAACTAACTCTCAAGATAATCTTCTGTCATAAACCCATTTAAAAAGTAAATGGACAAGTTTTACATTTAGTAGTTTCTAGTGTTCTTAAATAACTTCAAGACTCTCATATAAAGAAAATAAAAGACAACTGCTTTAATTCCACTTAGTTTTTGCTTATTCCAAAAATGTAGAAAAGATTACTTTACATAAATTTCATAGGCACCAAAAATCTAATTTTCAAAGTTACATCTGAGAAAAGAATAAATTTAACTACTTGACAACTTCCTCTGTGGAATTTTGGGTGAAGTGACCAATGTTTAAGCATCTATATTGATTTAACACAAAATGTCACCAAGGTTAAAATGCTGCCTTCAATGTTAAAGCCACTGTGTTGAACTGTCATTCTTTGTCCCTACTTGTGGCAAAAATATTAAGAGACATTCACCTTGAAGATAATAGCACAATCACCTGCAGATGCAAATTAATCTTCTGATCCTTTTTACAAAACAAAGTTCCTTTGGAAACAAGGACCATACCTCTACAACTTATGCCAAGACAGTCATTAATTCTGATTTACACTATTCTAGAAGATACTTCAGCCCTAAGAAAGACAACTTCAATGTACATATACATCCTTTTTCTTTCCAACCATCCTATCTATTAACCCACACACCTATGAATGCTGAGTAGTATACAGAAACTAAACCACAGCTTGTGACTACAAATTCCCCACAATGTAATTTTCATAACTATACTAGTTTACGGAAATCTCCACTCTATCACAAATCTCTGGTTCATGAAAACTTACTAATCCAACTATAAACAGTGAATCTAAACATCTAAATACATGACAAGTACATGAAAATTACAAGTTCTCTATTCATATTCTTGCTAGAAACATGAACAGAATGATAAATATCAATTAAAAGGTACATTATAATCAAGTATTTGTAAATTATGTAAACCTATGGCATATACATACCAAGAATTTTTAAAGGTGGAGATTTAGCTTTCCAATCCAGATACTCACGTGTGTATTTATGAATACAGTACTTGAATACCAAAAATATATCAATACTCCAGAGTTACAACATTTCAGTACCAAAAATGGAAGAAATGCAATAAAAATTGTCAATTATCTACTCTACTATATAAAAGAGAAAAAAAGAAGTGTCCAACAACAGATCTGATGTAGTAACTAAAACTGACAGGGAAAGGTTATACCCAATACCTTCTAACAATCTAAAGCACACACAACAATGCTGAAAACTATCCTATCTGGGCACTAGATAGATGTCTACTACTAAAAAGGTAGAATGGTTCCATAAGAACAGATCAACATAGCCCTGGGAATTTCTAAGTAAAAAGGAGTATTTAACCAAGAGATCAACTCTCTTAAATGAATACTACCAATACACCCATCTCAGGTTCAGAGACTCAAAGTATGCTTGTGGACACATCTGCAATCTAGGAGTTACAAGTCTCTCTCTACATTCACCACCGTGTAGGGACAAGAAGACAGCATAGGATACTGGAAGACTTAGTATTTCTAAAATTAAAGCTGTATGCCAATTAGCAAGTACTCATTTTATTGTGCAATTTCCTAAAACCAATATATACTTTCAAATTATAACTATATAAACTCAAATCTTGTATTTCAGTGACCAATCCCCAAAGCAAATTTTAATCTGCCTCAATTTTAATATTTAATTTTTATGTATTATTGGGCATTGGTTGCTAAAATATCCTAGTATATATACAGTGTATATATACATGTGTGTCTGTGTATCTAATGATTGGGAATTTCTATGAAAATGGTATATAGGTGAAGAAGCAGGCAGTATTCCCACACTAAAGTGAACATAGCAGTGTTAATTAAAGGTAAAAATAATCAAGCCAACTCAAGACACAGTCTCTATATTCAAGAATTTTCTCCTGAGATAAGTGTACACAGAAGACCAATCAATCTCTTAATAAGTATAGAACATACCTGAGTCTGTAGTCGCGTCAAGCCACGGATCCACAAGATCTGACCCGTACGCTTGCTGTCCTTTCCGTCTGAATCCAACTTGTCTTCATTGCTGAAGTCAGCAATAGGATCTGTAGCTGGCTCACCAGAACCCCATCTAGAGAAAGATAGATCAAAATATTTACACTGGCATATCTGAACACCACAAGCTTTATGTTGACCTGACAAATTATTACTAGGTATTAATGAAAATGACTACTAGTATCATGAATGAGATTTTTTAATATAAACAGTGCATAATATACTAAAGAGTAAAAATTATGATACAGTCTGACCTCTTTAATCCAGCACACCCTTGGGACTAGGCCACAGAAAATGACACATGGCAGAAATCATCCCTTTCAAATCAAAATCCTCTACACTGTCATATTATAGTCATATTGTTATTACCATCATATAATTTATCAACATAGCAATCATGTACCATGTACACTCAACAAAAAAAGTGAAGATTCAGTTTTCATTAGCTTTCGTTCATCGAATTTCCCATTTGTTTTATTGAAAAGACATCGCTAAATTGGTACGTACTCTAGAATATGAAAATACACTGCAAAATTATCAAATACGTTAAAACTGCAAAACAAAACCATTCAGATATTTAAAAACACGATATATGTCCGAAGTAATTGGAATTTCTCAGGATTCGTTCATAGAGACCTGGTACATAGAATGTGAATTTCTGATTGTAGTACTATGTATCACAACGACAATATTTATTCATTTTCCTTCATGAACGGGGATATTATTGTATCATCGTAAGTGGTGAATGCAATTATTTTAGTTTCTACAAACTCATGTTTGTATTTCAAAGTGATTAAAGTTAGCTGACGTCAATGGCAGTCAATGTTGCGACGGCTAAGGTAGGTTGAGCAAATCTGGTTGCATCCTCAAGAGCGTTTTCTAAAGGAGTCCTAGAACTTTGAGCGGGAAAGCGCAAGTCACTGGATACTGGCTTACGTAACGGATTTTACACTTTGATTACTTAGAGGTTTACATGGATCAAATGCTAGGTGCTGTTTACAAAGCTACTGTCTTTAAACTTAAATTTTTATCAAGGTTAAAGTAGCATGTCAGCTCAAAGATTTTCTGACTATATGCTCCCATTACAAAGCAGTTCGTAGTAGCCTACAGCCCTACACGACTGCATTTCTTTGCCACGAGACTGAAAGATCTCCCAACACATCACCTTTTATTGCACGATAAAAAACTTGAATTGCCTGGGCAATACATGTTGAGTTATTTGTGGTAATGAATATTTTTACTTAACACAGCTTTTTTTGTGAATGATTAGTGGATGAACCCGATTTTCAAAAGTACAGACTATACCAAGAGAGCAAGAATGACCGCAGCCTGTGTCTAAAATTTTCCATGTCTTTTTACAATCTTTGAATGTTACGGCAACTGTCGAATGAAATCAAGATTAGGGTATGAATTTCTTAAGAGAATTAACTTGAACATTATGATCCTTCAAATTTTATCTAGCATGGTGCAGCACAATCTTGGCAGTCATATCACCCTGTTTCCCAGGTATCTGTGCACCGACTTGCCGCTCTCTCTCTCTCTCTCTCTCTCTCTCTCTCTCTCTCTCTCTCTCTCTCTCTCTCTCTCTCTCTCTCTCTCTCCATTTCTGAAACATACTTTGAAAATATATATTACCACTCAATCTCCCAAAGAAAATATGATGAAATTAAGTAGTTATAAATAGGCCTAAGTTTTCATGTAAGCAGATTTTGCTAGCTCTCTCTCTCTCTCTCTCTCTCTCCCCCCACTTTTAAAACACATTTGAAATAATATTATGATTCAATCTCTCAAAGTGAATGTAATGAATTAAGTATCTCTATAGATAGGCCTGTGCTTGCACTCTCTCTCTCTCTCTCTCTCTCTCTCTCTCTCTCTCTCTCTCTCTCTCTCTCCTCTCTCTCTCTCTCTCTCTCTCTCTCTCTCACTTTTGAAACATTTGAAAAAATATTATCACTTAAATCTCTCAAAAGTAAATATAATGAATTAAGTATCTCTATCGATAGACCTATGCTTGCGAGCTCTCTCTCTTTCATCATATTTCATTCTTTACTGTATTGTTCCTCACGATTTCCACAAGTACTGCCCAAATTTTAAAACACCTTCTCTCATTGTTTAAGATCCGTCTTCAATTACGTATGAATTTTACGTCAAGTTTAGTGTCAAACATTACTTATAAATAAGGTTTCACAATAGGTTTTAAAAAAGGATGATCAATATTCTACCCTGAACTGATGTTACCAAACCAACATTAACGAATAATATAGAGCCTGTTTCTACATTCAAGTATAAATGATTATAGGACCTCTACAGAATCTTTATGGTGTAAAGTTAATGGAAATCTAGAAAGCAACAAACGATATGATTTTGAAGAGTTGCTTGGTGTGGCATTATTGAACAATATATGTCCTAGGATTTAAAAAAAAACAGTATGTTAACTTTCCTTGCCGAGTGTACACTCTGGTAATGTGTGCATTTTAAAATAACTAAAACATATTTCACAGATACATATTTTAGTAAATTGTCGAAGCTGGGTTTAAAAAAGGCAACTTACTTTATTCATAAACACCTTAAATTAAATGAAGAACGGTACAAGTGTGATTTTGCTAGTTTCAGATGCTGCTTTGGCCTCTTCCAAAATGTTTTGTGGCCTGACATTATTCATTTCTTCAGGCACAGGCTATGACCTTAAATTGAGTGGTATATTTTCTCAATAATTTCTTCTCCACTACATAGAGGATGAAAAAGAATTTAATTTATTGTTACTTATGAAAATTACCATTCAAAATTAAAACATTTTTAACAAATAAACATGTGCTATTACGGAAACTACCACAGGTAAATGGCTGTTTCTCAATTCGGTTGTTTATTTCAGTACTTGCTGTTGTTCATCCAGTGTCTTGCATGCATTAATAAGTGGTTGTTAGTTATAACAAAATCAATTTTATTCACATATTAGGTACAAGGATAATCAAAGGAATCGATGGTGTGTGTGTGTCCGATTGTGTGTCTCTGAGAGAGAGAGAGAGAGAGAGAGAGAGAGAGAGAGAGAGAGAGAGAGAGAGAGAGAGAGAGAGAGAGAGAGAGAGTAATCAGCGTGTTTACACTTGGTTCTTAAGTGCACGAGATTTATTATGCCACAATACATCAACTTACTGTTGGCAAACGGCAGACTTTTAAAAGAAACATGAGGATTTTGCAAACAAACAAGTAATAGGTCAAGAATGAAAGAAAATGAAAGAGACAAAATAACTTTTCACAAGGGAGCCATTTAAACAAACAATCGGAAGGCATGCAGAAGCTGAAAGCGGCGCCAGTTTATTTATTAGAGCTTAGTTACTTTTAAAATAGTACAAAATTGTAAAAAGCCATTGTCACTAGATAGGTATTTTACTGTAACAAAAATCAAAATGATTTGGGCAGATCGAGAGTAAGTGAAAGAAATGGGAGAATAATCATCCCAGCCCAGCTGATAAGTCAGTGGGAAGCAGAGCCCTTCTTCCCTCTCCTCTTGTCTCTCTCTCTCTATTGTCTCACTCAGTGCACCGAACAATGACTCGAGCAAGCTTTATTTTTTCTTTTCTTTTACTGTACTAATTTGATTGTTTTCATGTTTTATCATTATGTTAAATTTATCATGAAAGAACATTTTATTTTTATGTGAATTGTTACTGCTTTTACATACATATTATAGTAAAGATTTTAGTTTCTTCTCTTCTCAACAATACCATGACATACGATAACTTAAAATCATTCATTCATTATTCCTCAAAAATATGAACGCTCCCTCCCTCTACCTCAAGTAAGCTGTGTATCACTGCAATGACGAATGATTTTGTTAATCATTTATGCTAAATTTTTTTGTGAAAAGCTTTGTTCTTTTATTTACTATTTTGTTAAAATTGTTCAACTGACCGTCTCACTCGGCGCACCAAACACTGGCTCAATTATGATTTTTTTCTTATTTTTTTTCTGAATTGCATTTGATTCTTGTAATTTTATCATTATATTAAATTTATAGGGAAAATCCCTTTTTATGTGAATTGTCATTGTGTTTACATACAGTTATATTTTAACTCTTCTTCTCTCCTCAACATATCAACGCTCCTTCGTTATGTCTCTAGTCAGCTGGGCATGACATCACTGCGGTTACGTATGATTTTATACATCTTTTATGTTAAATGTTATATTGAAAGCTAAATTTTATATTAAATGCTTTATACTTTTATTTATTCTGTCGAATATGGTTATTATTAAACTATATATTGTAAATGAAAAAAAATATAATACAGTTTAAATTGTAAGACCCAGTAGATCGAATACAAGTATAAAGTAGATAATCAGTCAGTTCAAAGTACGAGCATTTGTTCAACAAAAGATACAAAATTTTCCCAAAAATTTTCTTTGAAAAACGGAAAGTTCGACAAAAGAAACGTTTGAGAAACGAGGTACCCCTGTATTAGGAATAGCCTCATGTAATCTACTGGAAATGAATCTCACACTATGCATGTTATATTTGGTTAAATCATGTTTTGGGAAAAAATTTTAAGAATCACGTGACACACAAGTATTATACACAAATTACTGTTCTTGTTGATGCTGTACATTTTTAGTTTTATTACAGACTGTATCACCAAAACATACTGCTGCTGTTGGCTGCTGTGGAAAGTTGCAAAATATGGCACTGCCCTCATAGCCCCTCAACGAACTGATGGTAGCAGATTAAAATAAGTGCAGGACCATGGGAGTGCCAGATCAAAAAGGTCAGACGTTACTGCAATATACTGTAGTCTGACCTCTTGAAACCAACACCTTTCAGACCAGGCCACTGCTGGACCAAATTCTGATCTGGCACCTTTCAATGTTTTCTGGCACTTTAAGGGAGAGAGAGGGAGAGAGAGAGAGAGAGAGAGAGAGAGAGAGAGAGAGAGAGGAGAAGTGAGAATAGAGAGAGAGAGAGATAGAGAGAGAGAGAGAGAGAGAGAGAGAGAGAGAGAGAGAGAGAGAGAGAGAGAGAGAGAGAGAGAGTGTAGCTACCTATTTGCAAAAGTCAAATAATATGGTTACAAAAAATATTCGAAAGTTTAAAAAATCTGCTGTTTTACATGCTGTATGTATTTATACTTCATGCATTGCTGTACTGTCATATTATTATTTTATAATCCATGAGTATAACAGTTAGGTGCCATTTGCATCCTGGTTATGTTTACAATCTTAAAATCATCAGTGGATCATTTTACTACCATCATTACAGCCATTAGCTGCTAAATGAAACAAATTTAGGAGATTAATTTCTTTTTTAGTAAATTATCAAAGCTCGGTTTTAAAATGCAACTTTATTTAAAAATGTAGTAAATTATGTAAAAATACCAAATTTGTAACTAATTTGTATTTTTCAAAACTAACAAACCTGAGGTCTTAACATTAGGATTTACTAGCGCCAAGCTGGAAACCGGTAGAATTAAAATTACACTTGTGAGATCCAGGGACTAATGGCATCTATACCAGGTCACGGGGCATGTATACCCAGAATGCCCACGGCTACCTGTGACCCATCAGTTATATTTCTAACCCAGTTTAGACTGCTAGAGGGGTGGTTCGAGGTGGGCCTTTAACTGTTAAGACCTGAGGTTTGTTAGTTATGAAAAATACAAATTAGTTACAAATTGGTATTTGTTCATACACGAAACAAACCTTCGGTCTTAACATTAGGATAGACTTACTATTGGAGGGAGGTAAGTCTCTACAACTGACTGGGAGTTTGCCACCTTATCCATTTCCGAATATATAGGGAAATTCTAAGAGAATGGACAATGAACCTAGGACCAAAGATATAAGCGGATCTATTGGTTTCCTCCCACTGGGTGTAGATACCATTCTACTGTTTACTCTTGTCCCTTGCGACTGGATCCATCTTCACCCCTCTTTTCCTTATTATCCAGAGGGGTGTGTTGCTACTGAAAAGTATATCATCAGCTAAGATAGCTTCACAGTATGGCTGACCATCTCACCTGCATCTAGTCCGTTCCAGCACATGACGGTACTCTCCTTCATATTGCCCGTAGTTAAAGGAGTAGGAAGAAAGTAGTAAAGAAAAAAGACCAGTCATCCCATTCATTCTACTTTCATACCTTCATCTTAGACTAGACGCAAACTGACCCGCCAGGGGCACTGGATGAACTATATCACTTGTTGGGCCGCCACCACTGGACCCAAGGAAAAGGTGTCCAAGGATCTATGGGCAACATCTTTCAAATAAAATGAGGTGAAAGTTGTTTGGCGCTTCCACACGCCAGCTTTCAGAATTTTATCCACAGACATGTTCTTCTTAAAGCCAGGGAAGCACTCACACCCCTGATGTCATGAGCTCTAGCTCCCACCTGGCTATCTGACCCTCTGTCTTCTGCAGTATAAGCATCTCTGATCGTCTCCCTTAGCCAAAATGATATTGTATTCTTGGACACTTCCTTCTTGTTCCGTCCTGTACTTACGAACAACCTCTGGCACCCCGGCCTGAGGTGCCTTGTTCTCTTTAAGTACTCCCTTAGTGCCCTGACGGGGCACAGGAGCATTTCAGCTTTGTCGTTGTCTACAAAGTCTGCCAAGGAAGGTATGGTAAAGGAGTCGAATCTGCCGTCTACTATTGTTGGATTTTGGGTCTTTGCCACGAATTCTGGGACAAACTCACACACCATTGATCTCCAACCTCTCGAGTGCTTTATGAGATATGAGAGGCCATGTAGCTCCCCCACCCTTTTGGTTGAAGCCAGGGCCAATAAGAAGACTGTCTTCAGGGTCAGGCTCCTATCCGTGGACTGCCTTAGTGGTTCGTAGGGGGGTTTTGTCAGACTACTCAGTACCTTGGTCAGATCCCAATCTGGGGCTTTTAGCTCCTTTGGTGGGCATAACTGTTCAAAGCTCCTCATCAGCATGGCCAACTCCCATGAAGACGATATGTCCACTCCTTTCATTCGTAAGACTGAGGCTAGAGCAGCCCTGTACCCCTTCACTGCAGATACAGACATATGTTTTTCTGTTCTGAGATATATCAGAAAGTCTGCTAACTGCTGAATAGTGGTACCGAGTGGAGACACGTTCCCTCTACGACACCAATCACAGTATGCTGACCACTTTCCTTGGTATACTGTCGCAGATGATTTTCTGATATTACCTGCCATCTGAGTTGCTGGCTTTCTAGCAGAAAAAACCCTCGCTCTCGGAGGAGATACTTGACAGTCTCCACCCGTGAAGCGATAGGGACTTCACCGACTGGTGGTACCTCTCCACGTGAGGCTGACACAGAAGGTTGCTCCATGGAGGTAACTCTCTTGGCACATCTACTAGGAGTTCCAGTAGGTCTGGAAACCACTCTGCTTTCGGCCATAACGGGGCTACCAGGGTCATCTTGAGGTTCTGAGACCGCATTACCCTGTTCAGAACCTGACGGATTAGACAAAATGGAGGAAATGCGTACACGTCCAGATTGTCCCAGGGGTGTTGTAGCGCATCTTCTGCTACTGCCTCTGCGTCCGGGACTACTGAACAATACACTTCCAACTTTTTGTTGTACCTGGTTGCGAATAGGTCTATGATCGGTCCTTCCCACAACATGAGCATCCTGTCCACTACCTGTTGGTGTAGGGACCACTCCGTTCCCAGAATCTGATCCCTGCGGCTCAACTTGTCGGCCACTATGTTTCTTTTTCCCGGAATATACCTGGCCTTGATGTCTACCAGGTTCTCTATAGCCCACTGGTGAAGTTGAACTGTCATCACATGTAACTGCCGAGAAACTAGGCCTCCTTGCTTGTTTATATAAGCTACTACTGTGGTGTTGTCTGACATCAATACCACTGAGTGTCCCTTTACTCTCTCCCTGAATTCTTGTAGAGCCAGGAAAGCTGCTTTCAACTCCAGCACGTTTATATGGAGTTCTCTGTCCTTGCAACTCCATTTTGCTGACACCATCAACTCCTCCATATGGGCTCCCCAGCCTTCTAGTGAGCATCCGAGAACAGCAAGAGGTCTGGGGAGGATTGTTGAAGGGGGACACCCACTGTCAGATTGTTGTCGTCCACCCACCACAGCAAGTCTTTCCTCACTTCTGCCGACAAGGGAATTTGCTCGTACGGGTGATCTACTGTTGGTGACCAAAACTCCTTCATCCTCCATTGTAGGGACCGAAGGTGTAGCCTTCCTTGTGGTACTAGCTTCTCCAGGGAGGTTAGGATTCCCAGCACCACCTGCCACTGTCTTGCTGGCTGTGTCTGCTTTCCCAGAAAGGCATTCACCACTTGTTTGCATTTCTCTACTCTTTGGTCTGTCGGGAATACTTTGGCTTGTGTTGTGTCTATCACCATTCCCAGATATTCCAAACGTTGACTTGGATCCAGCTGCGACTTCTGCTGATTCACCACAATACCTAGGCTGTGACAAAGCTGCAGGAGGGCCGCCCTGTCCCTGAGTAATTTCTCCCTGGACTTTGCTATCACCAGCCAATCGTCCAGATATCTTATTAGCCTGATCCCCTGAGCATGCGCCCACGCCGACACGAGGGTGAACACTCTTGTAAAAACTTGAGGAGACGTTGTCAATCCGAAGCACAGGACCTTGAATTCGAAAGCTTTCCCTGCAAGACTGAAGCGGAGAAATTTCCTTGAAGACTGATGGACTGGTATCTGAAAGTATGCGTCCTTTAGATCGACTGTCAGCATAAAGTCTCCGATTCTGACTGCTTGTAGAACCGTTTTCGGAGTTTCCATCTTGAAACTGGTTTTCCTTATAAACAGATTCAGCGTTGACAGGTCTATTACTGTCCTCCACTCCCCGTTGGCTTTGGGTACCAGGAAAATCCTGCTGTAGAAGCCTTTTGTCGGACTGCATACTTGTTGCACAGCTCCTTTTTCCATCATCTTCTTCACTTCGTCCTGCAGAATAGTGGCCTTCTGAGATTTGTGGGCATAAGTGACATGGGGTAATGGTTGATCTGTCAGGGGCGGGGTTACCTCGAACGGAATCAAATACCCGATCCTGAGAACATCCACCACCCACTGCTCTGCCCCTAGTTCCTGCCACACCTTCCCGTGATTTGCCAGGCAACCCCCCACTGGTGTGGCCGAGTGATGGGAGGCGCCCATCCTATCTTCTTGAGCCTCTCCCTCTTCCCCTATTGCCCCTTCCTCTGTTGTTTCTATTGTGAAAGGGCCGATGAGTTATCCTCTTTGGGGAAGAGGGTCTTGTGACTCTATTAGGGATGCTATGTCTCACTGTCTTCTTTCGAGACATCTGCTGTTGTCTTCCCTCCAAAGGAGTAGTTTGACTGTTAGACATTTTCCTAACTGCCTGTTGCACCAACCTATCGTTAGTGTCCATCCTTCTTCTATCTATCGCCTCTTCCAGTATGACCTCTGGCAACAGTAGTTGCGATTCCAAGATATCCCCATTCCTCATTGCTAACAGGGAATCCAAATCCACATTGCGGCTTAGTCTAGCCAATGCTGCATCTCTCCTCATTAGTAGGATATTTGCCCAAACATTGGCACTTACATTTGTCAAGTACGCAATCGCCTTGGACCCTGACTGTAGTAATCTAATGAACAATGGTTCATCCACTACTTTCCTTGTTGCTTCCGAGGATGCAATTTTCGCCACTGCTGTTGACCAAAGGTCTAACCAGGACGCAGCCTGAAAGACAGAAGAAGCTGTTGCTTCTAACGTAGCAGCCTCTTGGTACGTCATCGAAGGGCACTCCATTTTAACCTGATCCAAGGTTAATCCAGGCCTTAACCTTACAACATTAGGGTTCATTTGTCTAGACAGCAAAGGGACCTTCGGTGTCGTATAATATTTCCTTTGCTTTATCATTGGAGGGGGAATAAATTTAAATGATCTATTAGATCTTAAGGAATTATCCCTCCCTGCAATCTTTGCGTTTACGTGTTGCAAGACCGATTCCGCATGACTCGAACAAGGCAATTCATACGACACCTTGGTATCCCTCTTTAGTCCAAACGCCCTGTCAATTCCAGGAGGAAGCATACTGGCCGGTGTTTCGTCTCTCCGAAAGGCTATTGAATTGACGAATCAAATCAATAACCTCTGCATACGAAGCCAGAAACTCTTGGTTTTCTCCTTCCTCCGGCTCTAGTGTACCACTCTCCGTCACGAGGGATGTTGTCTCGCCTCTATCTTCTGACAGACGGCCCGGAATTCCACGGCCGCCGCCCCCTCCCCTACGGCCGCGGTCTCTTTGATCTTTGCTGGCCGCTGTTGGCTCGATCCCAGATAGTTAGCAGGGAACGAGAACGTCTCACTCTTTCTCTGCTCACGGATCTAGAGCGAGAATCTCGTCTAGATCTCCAAGATGAAGGCTCCCTTAAGACAGAGGTAAGTTCGTCTCTATTAGCATTGGCATCGTTTTCGAGCGTCGGCGAGCCCGGCCTCGGCCTTCTATCCAGACGGACACTGCCTTCCACGAACGTATCCGCCGAGGTTGCCAACTCTCTATTTTTCGTACTTTTAATAGGAGCCTTATCGTCCTTCGTACGTATTTTGAACGGCCTTACGGGCAAAACTGGGACCTGCATTCCATCCTCTGCTGCACCTTTCGCCGCCAACGTCGATTTTACCAGAGGTATCGCAGTTTTTGCGATCCGAACTGGCAACTCCGCCTCGGCCGCTAGCTCGCCGGCCGTCACCTCTCTCGCTTGTTCGGACTCTTGCGAACGGCTTCGTCTGCCAACCTTGTGCTTAATAGCCACTGATTTTCCGACCTTCTTGCTGACTTGGAAATGACAGTCTTGGTCCGAAGAAGAGGAAGAATTGATTCTTCTCCTCTTGGCCCGAGGATCCGCTAGGAACTCCCGAATCCTCCTCCAACGCTTGACTGGCGCTCGCCGTGACGTTATCGGACTTAGCGATGACGCCGAACTAGAGGAAGAAGACGAAGAAGGCGAATCACACTTTTTCTTTTTGTCTCTATTATTCATTCTCTCCTCTATATCCTGTAATTTCTGCATTACAGTTTGCATTGACGGGTCAGAAGGCGTATTAGCGTCTGGGTGCAGCGAAAAAAGGCCGAGAATCGGTCTGTGACGTCATCACGCCTGCCATCTCAGAGTGTGACGTATGTTGTGACGTCATCCCTCTCGTAGGGAGAGACAGAGGTTTCTGCTGGCAACCGCACGTTTGCTGCCAAACTACCTCCCACGTTCTGCATCGCTGTAAATACTGAGTGGGATGGTGAAGCCGCGGCATTAATTCCCATAAATTGCAAGCCCGGGGGATGAGGAACATTCAGCGCTGCCGGATCCTGCTGGAACCGTGACGTCATATAATGCGCAAGCAGACCATCCAGGTTGGTACGCCTGGTAGGCCTAGCGCTGACCACGTACCATCTAACCTATGCGCTTGAGTAGCAGGAGCCTGGAACAAAGATGGCGGATCTCCCCTCTACTTGCTGGGAACAAAGGAGAGTGCAAATTATTCATAAAATTACCCAAGGCCCCTCCTGACGTTTCCGATACAGAACCGCTAGGAGAAACCGAAGGGGTATGAGACAATTCAAAAGCAGGTGGAGAAACATATGGAGCAGCCTGGTTTATTACCGATACAAAAGAAGCCGGTAAGGTTTGGTCATCCAAAGATGGCGTCACCCCCTTTCTTTTGTATTGGCTTTTCCCATAGAACTTCTTCCACTGTTCCACCGACCAACCGCGACAAACAGAACACGGATTAGTAACCGTACATACGTTTTCCCTGCACCTACTACACGTTGGATGAGGATCCGTCGACACCGAAGTTAGGAACCTAGAACATGGAAAGCCACTGACTCCTGGGCATTTCCTTTGTCTCCTCTTCGAAGCGGTAGACGATCCCGATGTTGAGGCAAAATTCTCCATCATACCACGTATACACTCTTACCACACACTGATCACACTTGGAGAAAGAAAAGGAATGAAAAATAAAAAATGAAATGGATAAAGAACGGGCAAACTGAAAAACCGGCTTTAAATGAGATAGACAGTAACACGTCTTATCTTAAAGGCGGTAGGAAAATAACTGATGGGTCACAGGTAGCCGTGGGCATTCTGGGTATACATGCCCCGTGACCTGGTATAGATGCCATTAGTCCCTGGATCTCACAAGTGTAATTTTAATTCTACCGGTTTCCAGCTTGGCGCTAGTAAATCCTAATGTTAAGACCGAAGGTTTGTTTCGTGTATGAACAAGTATGATTTCACCAGTACGTAGTACTAAATGTTGCTTTTGCCTCTTCCAAAACGCTTTGTGGCCTGCACATTTTTGTTTCTTCAGCCACAGCTACAAACGTACAATTAGTGGCGTATTTTCATAACACTTTCCTCTCCAATGAGTGAAGAATGAATAAAGATTTATTTTCTTTTTATTTATGGTAAAAATTAGCAATTTCTAACAAGTCAACAACTGTTACAGAACCTTAATAAACGATTCATTCAATTGTTCATGTCAGTGCTTGCTGCTGTTTAAACCAGCTGATTAAAAAGTCCCAGATTATGGGGGATTGTTGGACCATGGATTGCCGGATTTCAGAAGTAGGACTGTAATAAGCTTCATTGTGAAGTGACTCATGAAAATAGCAAGAAATCACAAATTACTTTGAAGGCAAATTATCACACTTTTGCACATAGCAAACCAGCGTACACAATAAACCCTTATCATTCACACTAATACTTCGACGGAACATACATATATAAACATAAGAATAGCCACTAGGCTGTGCTACTACCAGGGTATCCTATAATCTTACTGTAACTGTGGCATGCTTACAAAAATATATTCCAAATTACAAAATTGCATGGAATCCAAAGCTAAAGAATTATTCAGGATATAAATTGTGCCATTTAAGACCTTTGTCACAGCAACACTGCCTCTGGATACCTTGTATTCATGATCAAGCACCTATGCTGCTTCATTCATATTTTCTACCTCCCTTGTTATATACTTTTTCTATGGAGCCCATTTTCTATGTACATAGGGTAGTATCTCAGACTTCAAACTTAATCCATTCCAGAAGGCTGGCTGAAATGTGATTTGTGCAAAATATGAAACACATATCCCCATAAGTAATAAAGGGAATCAGGATAATTTGTTCCAGCTAACCCAAAGAGTCCCTTTTTTCAAATTTTTACTATTATTAATTAAGAGTGTAAAGTAATAGAACAGTACGTGATACGAAGTAAAATTTCAGAAAAATTTTGTTTCCTTGTACGTTTTGGAACCTTAGTGAAAATGGTGTGCAGCTAGTTGGGATGGAGGGAGGGGAGACAGCAACCCTTTACGGGAACCAAAATGGTTGCAGTTGGCAAAGGTTGATAAAATAAATTTTTATTCACATTTTACAAGGTTAATCAAAGGAGAGAGAGAGAGAGAGAGAGAGAGAGAGAGAGAGAGAGAGAGAGAGAGAGAGAGAGAGAGAGAGAGTGTAAACATCATGTATGATTGCTGATACGTATACACTCGGATCTTAAGCGCAATGAGATATTAATTATGCCACAACACATTAACTTGCTGTTGGCAAATGGCGGAATTCAAAATAAACATGAGGATTTTGCAAACAAATAAGTAACAAGCAAAGAATGCAAGTAAGAAAAGGAAAGAGAGATTAAATAACTTTTCACAAGGAACTCATTTAAACAAATAATCAAAGGCACACACAAGCCAAATGCAGCGCTAATGTGTTTATTATAGAGCCGAGTTACTTTTACAGGGCTTAAAAATCTTAAAAAGCAAGTGTCACTTGATAGGTATCTTACTGTAACCAAAAGAAGTCATTTGGGCAAATCAAGTGTAAGTGAAAGAAATGGGTGAAGAATCATTCCAGCCAGCTGGTAAGTCAGTGGGAAGCAGACCCCCGTCTCCCACCCAATAACCCACCATCATCCCTTCCCTCTCCTCTCTATAGTCTCACTCAACACACTGAACACTGCCTTTCTGTACATACCTATGTAGTACAGTGATGTTTTTAATGTCTTTCTCCTCTCCTCAACAATATCATGACACTTGATAACTTAAAATCATTCATTCATTATTCCTCAAAAATATAAATGCTCCCTTGCTCTATCTGAAGTTAGCTATGTGTCACCACAATGGGGTATGATTTTGTTCATTATTTATGCTAAATTTTGCAAAAAGCTTTATTCTTTTATTTATTTTGTTGAATATGGTTATCATTAAACTATACCATCTCACTCAGCACACAAAACACTGGCTCCATTAAGAATCTTTAAAAATTATGGTTAATGTACTGAATTTGATTCTTATATTTTATCATTATGTTAAACCTCAAGAGCCAGGCTAAAAAATCCATATGCAGCACCACAGGCCAGGGAAACTCTGAGGTCAACCAATTTAAGAAATAAACATATCAATGGAAGGAGGAAGATATGCAGATGCATGCGGTGTGCGAAAAAAATTCTAAAACATTTTCCCTACCTCCTACAAGAAGTTGAAAATGACTACATTTACAACTGCTTGTGGGGCCTCTTTTACAAGACAATCATAAATTTTACCAAGTTATACATGATTTTTTCTAATAAATAATTTTATTTTATTTTGTAAAATTATAACTACAGCTCATACAATATCAAAACAGATAATAACTAAAATCAGTAACAAATTCTGAGTATATTTGTTGTAAAATATTAATGTAAATTTACTGAGACCAAAGTTGCAGTAACTTTTTAGATTATACATGTCTTTTCTAATATTTCTTTGCACTTTACTTTGCAAAATTATGATTATAACTGACATAATATTGTAAAACATAAGAACTAAAACCAACAGTAACCTCTGGGTGTATTTATGAACAAACTTACAAAAAGATGTCATGTGAAAGGCAGTACATGGTCCTTTGAAGTCAAGATCAGAACTAACTCGTGAGCTACCTGCTTCCTTGAACTTGGCTCCTATAAAAGTTGCCATTATTGAATTTATGGGCTATAGTAGTATTGGAATCTGTTTCCCCAACCGATTCCTTCAAATCTATGACACGTAATACTGATGCTCACCATGAGTGAATCCATCCACTACCCAAAACCTGTTATTGCTACTCATATGAAAGTTTCCCTCCATTAACGGTTAAATTTACTGTGAAATAACCTTTTATTTTTTTATGTGAATTTTTACTGCTTTTACATACACACTGTAATATTTTAGCTGTTTCTTCTCTTTCTCTCCCTTAACAATATCAACGCTCCCTCGTTCAATCCCTAGTTAGCTGCATGTGATGTCACCACAGTCACATATGATTTTGTACATCTTTTATGATAAGTATGACAAATTTTTAATAAACTTGTACTTTTCATAGCTAACAAACCTTCAGTCTTAACAATAGGATAAATCTTCTAGTGCCAGCAGGAAACCAGTTAAAAACAATCAAAGATTGTAATGCAAGGAATCTGTGGCATCTGGCAACTCATGCATATATGAGGTGGTCACCAACCAAGCTTGAAATCCGTCGTGCATTAGTCTTTCTTCAACTGCCCTGGAGACTGTATGTTTGCTTTTGCTCTCCTCCTTCCCAAGCCAGTTCCTTTGCTTAGCCCATGATTTAATTCTGCTTTTTGTGTTTCTGACTGTTTGTGACTGCTTGTGTGTTATCATCGATTCCCCCAAGAAGCCTAGGCCCTGTCACCGCATGTGTCCAGCCCTTCCAGGGTTCCTGTGTTTGAGGTTTTTGGCTTCCCCCTTGACTGACCCCCATATCACTTGAGTAGGTTTGTTTGTATGGTGTTTACACGTTGCATGATTATTCAGCAACTGGACCAACAGCTTTACCTGACTTCCAAACCCCATCCAGAGTGAACTATCACCAGAAATATACATCTCTCATCCCTCAATGGAATGCCTGAGAATCAAACTCGGGGCCACTGAGGTGGCAAGCCAACACCATACCGACCATGCCATCGAGGCGCTCACTTACAGTAGGTACTGTTCTAATTTTTGCAATATCACTAACCCAACCTCGGAATGTCGTTCCTGGTCTGTGTCGCAGTGGAAAAGTTTCTACAAGAAGAGGGAGCATTGTAGGTTTTCTTCTTATCCTACTTAGGAAGGATTCACACCTCCCCAAGTGGATGATTCTGCTTCCCCTTTTTCCAAAATGTTTCCTTCTGTTACATCTTCCTTTGACACTTTGTCTCCTTCCTTTTCTGCCATTGATTCATCTTTGGAAGTAATATCAGGAATCGTGCAAGGTAATTTTATATATAACGCTGCCCCCTCTCTCTCTCAGGAGGTAATCCCCCTCTCGGGAGAAGAGGCAGCTTCATCTTGTCCCTTGTTTTAAATACAGATTCGCACAAGATGGCAGCTGTGTGGGCTTCCTTGGGCCTGCGGGGTACCCGCTCTCTGAAAGACATATTGTCGCATTTTATGTCTGCTCACCTTCCTCCATCACCTCCCCCAACAATCCCACTCCTCCTGGGCTCCACTACTTTGGGTCTCGTGTGCTGCCAACTAGCGGGATGTCATCAGTAGCTATTCTGCATCCTGGGTCACCCTTTATCTCACCATCAGTGAAGCCATCAACTCGGCTGCTAGTCCAAATGCTGTGACATCAATTCCAGCATTCTCTCTGCCTGTAATGTCACTCCCACCTCATGTTGCCATTACATCTCACCCAACTTTGTCCATGACATCATCCCAGCTAGTTGTCAACCCATGGGAGGCATTCTTTCAGGATATGATTGATAGGCTGGATTGTTTTTCACGAGAAGTATCATGGAGTTTCTAGCAGGAAGCTTTGCAGGCTCCTTCTTCTTCTCCATCACCCTTTCCTCCTCCTCCTCATTCTCAAGACAGACATTGGAGGATCCAGGACTTCATTGATTCATCTTCTGAGAGTGAGAGAGGTGTTTCAACGTCTTCCCAACTCAGACGTGACCCTCCTCTGCACATACATGGACTCTGCTCAGAGTCCTAAAGCTAGTTCGTCATCTCCTCAGCCTGTTCGAGTTGGTTGCAAGGATGATAAGACTCCAATTAAGAGGTCAAAGGTGGTTCCTTCTCAGGTAGCTGATCTAGGGTCTTCTAAGAGTATTCCTCTTCTAGTCTACAGATCAACAGAGAAAAAAATAAGCCCTGGTAAACTAACATCCTTTAAAATACCACAGTTCCCAAAATAAAAATCTAGTACTGCCAATGAACCATTGGACTGGAAGCTGAAGACCTGGCTCTCTTTTCCTTAAATCCCAAAATTGAGGAAGAGCCAATAAAGAACTCTGATGATGCAGTGATCTTCTTGAGGCACTCCTCATAACATAGACATCACAAAACCATCAAGGAACTGTTTGCAATTACGAATGGCTGGCAGGGAACATCGGCAAACAGACTACACTACAGAGCAGAACCTGTTATGAACAGGCATAAAGCAGCTGAAGCAGAAGATCACTACAACCCAAGGCGCTGTGCCAATGAACCCACATTTCTATAAAACCCTTGAAGACAGACAAGACTAAGGGAATGGTACACCTCATTTGTGAGCAACACTGAGTGGAGATACCCAATGGTAGAACAACCACCCTCCCACCCCTGGTCTCCCATGAAAACAAAAAATAAGAACCACAAGACAGCACTCAGGTTTCCCAAGATACAAAAATCAAGAAACAAGATGGCATTAAGTTTCTCATGACAAGACAATCAAGATCACAAGGCAGCAAGGTGAAACGCTGCCGCCATACCAAAAAGCTCAAGACTTGGGGGAAGCCAACAGAAACTACTGTAGTACTTCTAGAGTAGAGCAGCTGACAAAATGACTGGGAGATGAACTTCCAGAGTAGAGCAGTGGCCAAACTAACAGGAAGATAAGCACTGATTAGGGGCTGAAGGCCAATGCTGACTATGCTGTCTGATGAGAAGTGGTGTTTCAACTGCAAGAAGTTGTGGGCAGGCTGGAACTATATTGTGTAAGCACCAGCGGTTAAAGCCAAGGGAGAATCAACATCTCAAGATGGAAAGGAGGCACCAAGACCTACAGATCAATGCAGCAACAAACTACCAAACCCAAAACTACATCAGCTACAGATCCATCAGGGGAGAGAAGCAATGTGGAAGTGAGCTCAGCATAGCAACACACTACAGCAGTAAAGGATAAAAACCCCGCTGTTCTGATCCCCCCAAAAATACCAACCACTGTTGTGACATCAGAAACCTGAACTTGATATTCAAGAAGTGCGAGTCCTTCATAGCACAAGAGAGCAACACCCAATTCTTCTTACTATAGCCACTGCAGAACTATCCTTTTTCTTACTGTCTTGTGAGATTTTAATGACAACTTACAAAATACTACTGTATACAACTTTTTTTTTCTTTTAATATGCATAACTTGTTCATATTCATCTTAATGAGCTTCCTGGCTAGATATTTTCAATAGATTATAACACTAACTGAAAATCTGCAAACAAAATAACATCTACTTATGCCCTAAAACTATAAAACCACAGCATTCTGTCACTTTCCCAATCGAGGCTGGAACAAAGCCTTTAATGGAAGGGACACCTCATATGAGTATTAATACATGTTATGTGCCGAACAATTTGGATGAATTTAGCAGGAAAGATTTTCATATCACTTCAATGATCCAAAAATAACTAATGGCAACTGTAGTAGCTCAGTACAGGACAGAGGGCAATTAGTATGCCATGAGACTTCAAAGGGGAATGTATTAACCCTCTCTAACCCATGACCTCTTTTTATTCATTTGCTCATAAATATACCAAGGGTTGTTGTTAGTTTTAGTTCTTATCTCATGATCGAATGTCAGTTATAATTGTAATTTTGCAAAGAAATAGTATTAGAAAAATCCTGTATATCTTATAAAATGTTACTGCATCTCCCCATCTCAGTAAATCTCGTAAATATTTTACAACGAATATAATCAGAATTTGTTAATAATTTTATTTCTTATATGTTAAGATATTGTATGAGCTGTAATTTTTTTTTACAAAATTACAGTAAAAAAGTTAAGTATATCTTAGTTTTACCAGACCACTGAGCTAATTAACAGCTCTCCTATGACTGGCCCAAAGGATTAGATTTTTTACGTGGCTAGAAACCAATTAGTTTCTTAGCAACTGGACCTACAGCTTATTGTGTGATCCAAACCATATTACATAGAGAAATTAATTTCTAATCACCAGAAACAAATTCCTCTGATTCCGCGCTGGGGATCGCGGGAAGGGAACTTGGGCTACCAGATAGATGGTTGAGTACGGAACCAACTCCTCCAGTGAGGAACTAAGAACTAAAATAAATTATTAGAAAAAAAAAGTATAAATAAGTAAAATTAGCATATTTTTACAAGTGTCTTGTAAAAGAGGGCACTTCCGTAGGACTGTACAGAAAAATTTTCAGAATTTCTTTTCTTCACCATGACCATTTGCATATCTTCCTCTTTCCATTGATGTGTTTTTTCCTTAAATTGTCCATCCTTAAAGTTTGCCCAGTCTGAGTAAAGCTGAGTATCATGGAATAGACACACGAATGTTAATTGTTATATAGTCAAGCAACCACTTTCAAAAATCAAAAAGAAAAATTTAAAATAAGAGAGAGACTATAACAGTAACAGACATTAAAAAGAGCTAGAATCACTTACGAGAATACATTTTTGGGTAATTTTTTGGTGGGAATGGACGTAACAAGTTGCCCCCAGAGAAGTACTCCACTCCCAAAAAGAACACACCATAACCATAACTCTAATGTGAGGGCCCTTGTAGAAAAAGCCATTCCACCAAACTGCACTATCACAATCTGTAAGAAAAGAAAACAACACTTTTAAATAAAAAATGTTTCCTAGTCATAAAAATCCATATCATGAGATTAGTTTCCCCAATTAAACAAACTGCCACTCATAGTTAATTTATTTGGAAGAAAGGTACTGTGAGTAACTTTTAAACTTAATCACTTTAATCAAATACTTTAAAAGGTTCAAAGCATTAATAATTCTGTCTTTAAATAGGGGACAATCAAAATAATTCTATCATACGTATAACTGTAAAAAAATGTTTAAGAATGGATATTTGATCTTGTTATTACAGTACTTATGACCTCCTTAGTATATTATCAGCGTCATTGTTGTCTTTCAAACCCATATGACCACAGATTCAACATAATTCAACATTTGAACCAATACTGTTCTAAGCAAATTCATTAGATGCAGAAACTATAAAGATAAAATTACTCCAGAAAAGGGTCATGCTAACATCTCAGTCAAGTAGGCCTTAGTAGTCAAGGTTTAAGGCACAATCCTAAGCCAATAAAGGTGGAAATACAGTGTGATGACGAGCTGCTGCAGCTCAAAAGAATAAATACACTGGACATGATAACTAGAGCGCAGCAAGGCCAAGGTTAAAAATAAAGGACACTCCTAAATTCATAATAAAAGAAATACACAGGGATCATATCTTTCCTTAAACTGTTAATGAATGCAAGTATTAGGTATTACGGTCTTGCTCATCTCTGGAGTCAAACCTTCCTACTGGAAATAAGTTATGGGTGAAAAAAATAAATAAAAGCTCACATACAGAAAAATAACAAATAACACCAAATATCCACTTACCTGGCTTGCCAATGTACTAAGCCAGATACTGTAAAAAATGGGATTTGTAAAGAATCCCTGGAAAACGTTGCGCTGCCCATGAATTTTCCGTGCATTTATTTCGTTGAAGAGAGTCATCATGACAAAAGTATTGAAGATGATGGTAAAGTGCTGGGAGGGTGGATCACGGATGTCAGCATAACGTCCAGAGTCTATATCTAACAAATAATCGCCTGTTTGAAGAAAAAAATGGAAAAAAGAGGAGTAAATATGCATATCTACATACTTTCAAGCAACAGGACATCATAAATATTGTAAAAAAAATATTCACTGGAATGAAATCAGAGGTAAAAGATGTTGTGCTACATACTTTTCCTTTGCTTCTCTTGAATGATCTAATGTTTCTACTTTTGAAGACTATCTTCTGTATAATAATTACAACTGGTTCTCAGGGATTAATCCTAGATAAAAGGAAATGAATGTTAAGTTGCCATCACACCAGGCTGACTTCATAATCTACAGGCTAAGCTCCATCCACTGAACCTTAAGCATCAAGCTTTCACTGATTCAACAAAAACACTTCAATTCAAATTTCAAGATATTTTAATTCAATTATCTGTCAATCAGGAATATTTCCTAAGGACAATTTTCAAATTACATATTATGCTTCTATTTCTCGCGTAACTTGGAAATGTTCTCTTGGTACCTTCTAGCACTTTCTATGACAAGTTACTGCTGTGAAGCAATAATGGATTATTCACTTGATTATTGGGAAAATTCATTAACAGTAATAAGAAAGCACCTTCATCAGATAAATTTAACGTTGGTGAAGACTTAAAATATCTGATTCACTTTTAATTTAACTTTTATACTTTGCAAATCTTGTATAGAATATTGCATCAATAAGTGGTATTAACATCTGCAAAACCTGCATCCTATTTCAGGTCGATTTTTTATATCCTGGACCTAGACCTAGAGAGTTGATGACACCAATACTACTGATTAAGACCTGCATATAGCACCGGATTTTTGTAATTAGAGGCCCCCCTCCACAGAACAAATGGAAAGTTATGAAGTTTTCTGCTATAGCCTATCTCCAAGTACATTATCTTAAGTTTCTATTAAGCTATTTTTCATTTTACATTTCTTGTATTTTCAGACTGAGTGACGGAGTCAGATACAGCCATGGCTAACAACTCGGGAGGAAATCAGATGGATTGACCGAATCCCGGCTATAACCTTCAGATAGGCCAGGGATGCTGGCGCATCCTTCATTTTGGCGCATCCTTCATTTTATGTTCCTGGATAGCTATGTACATTAAAAAGAGATGAATCCTTTGTTAAAAGAAACTGGAACAAAAATCCATATGGCTGTCATTGCAAAAAGAGTGAGAATTTTGAAAGGCCTGAAGTCCTTTCTCAGGAGTCAAAAGACATCATAGCTGAGGCAGTGGGTAGACCAGGAAAGTGTTTACGTAAATTGGTGCTTGAACTAGAAACAAAAAGGGTAAAGAAGAGAAGTTATAGTGCTGTATATCGTGAATTGAAAAATTCTGGTATCAAGCCATTTCATGTTATCAACAAGCCCAACATCACTCAGCAACAGAGAGAAGACTGTGCATGGTTTTGTGGTTGTTTTCTTAAAGATTGGGATGAAGCTAACTTTCTCCATGTTGCCACATCAGATGAATTCTTCACTTACACAGTCAGGAAGCCAAATCATAAAAATGACATCATTTGGGCTGTAAAGTTGGATGATATCAGCGATGATGTGCGGTATCGCCAAGTTGTGAAAATTCCTGAATGTTTAGGAATTTTTCTGTTTCACAGCCAAATGGTTAATGTGGATCATCAAAGAAAAAGGACAGTCATGGAATGGCGAATACTTCAGAGAAACTGTGCTAACTGGTGGAGTATTTCCTTTCCTCAAAGATCCTGAAAATGTGTTATCTCTTGAAGAAGTTACATTTTTGCATGATAAGGCACCATGTTTCAAGGCTCTTCAGACACGAGCTGCTTCAAAACAGTGGTATCGATTTCTTCTTGTCAAGTGAATTTCCAGGTAGCTCCCCTGACCTTAAGGGGGCCGGCCGGCTAATGCCGTTTTTTAATGACAGGACTTTGACATTCATACCACTTAATAAGGTGACTTGGGACATGTCCAAACCGCATATGATTTTCGCCTCTGACCTTCGGTTTTGTGACGCCAGGGCAATTTATCCCGAAAATAACCATTTTTCAAATTCTATCTCCTCCCTTGATATTTAATATTAAGACCTGGGATTACTACCATATATAGACCTGATGTAGACCTCCAATCAAATGGAGAGTTTTTTTTCTAAAAGTAATTTTTTTGCTAGATATGAATTTTTCAATATGCTAAAAAAATAAACCCTATAAATCACGAGAAAAAAATTTATAAAAAAAAAGACGAAACAAACATTGGAAAAAAGGGCTCTATTTGATTGTTCTATAATGTCTTTCTGAGTTATATACCAAATTCCAATGTTATAGCTTTAAAACTAAGTGAGAAGATAGATTTTGAAGGTCAATAAGTATAGTTTTGAGATACGAGCGTTCAAAGTTTTCCTTCGTATTTCTATAAAGACAATGTTAATAAATAATGATTATTATGAATGTATATTTCTTTTTTGTGTATTAATAAACCAAAAATGATATTGTTATTTTACAATAAAGTTATGTACATACTTACCTGGCAGACATATACTTAGCTTACGTCTCTGACGTCACGACAGAATTCAAAACTCGCGGCAAACGCGACAGGTAGGTCAGGTGATCTACCTTACCCGCCGCTGGGAAGCGGGTGTAAGAACCAACATACCTTTCTTGCCAGATTTTTTCTCTCTTATACCTGTCTCCTGAGGGGAGGCTGGGCGGGCCATCAATCGTATATGTCTGCCAGGTAAGTATGTACAAAACTTTATTGTAAAATAACAATATCATTTTTGTACATGAACTTTCCTGTCAGACATATACTTAGCTGATTGACACCCTTGGTGGAGGGTACAAGACAGAAAATAACAAAGAAAAGGTAAACAACACCTGTTGTAGGATAAAAATAACCTTGGTTCTTATCTGTTTAGGCTGAAGACTTCATAGATACTGTATTAGTCTGCATAGCCATAAGAGCTACAGCGAGGGCGTGACCTACAGCTGAAAAGACTCTTTGGGTCTACTAACGGGACTTGATATCCGCTTACTTAGTAGAATCCAAGTCGGATCATGTCAATGGGGGTTCGCCCTCTTCTATGACAGAACCTGTCCACTACCAACGCAGGGAGCTTCAAACCAAATCCGATCACCTAACCAAACTAAAGTTATTAGTATTACGAAACGAAAAAAGATGCCTACCTGCATCATTTTTCATACAACCATATGAACTCAATTAACAAAAACAAGGGAAAAAACTACTAAGGATATGTTCCAGCTCCCTGCCCCAGCACCGAATCCGCCGATACGTACGGGCCTAATGCGAAGCACTCGTCATACGTAATACTGACGTCTTTTAGGTAGTGGTTGGCGAATACTGAATTACATCTCCAGAATGTAGTTTTCATCAGACTGAAGGGACATATTCTTATTAAAGGCCAAGGAAGTGGCAATGGCTCTCACTTCATGAGCCTTGACTTTTAGGAGCTTGAAATGTTCTTCATTACAAGATCTATGTGCTTCTTTCACAAGACTTCTAATGAAGAAAGACAGCGCATTTTTCGACAATGGTCTGCTGGGGTCCTTTACAGAGCACCATAGTCTGTCCTCAATGCCCTTAAGGGTTTTCTTCTTCTGAAGGTAGTATTTTAAACTCCTAACAGGGCAAAGAGTTCTTTCAGGTTCTTCCCCTACTAGGGCAGATAATCCACGAACCTCAAAGCTCCTTGGCCAAGGATTTGAGGGGTTCTCATTCTTTGCTAATAACGAAGGAAGGAAGGAACAAACCACGGAATCTCCTTTGAAACCTACCCTTCCTTCTAGGGCATGAATCTCACTAACCCTTTTAGCGGATGCTAAAGCCATGAGAAAGAGAGCTTTCCTCGTAAGATCTTTGAAGGAGGCTAAATGTGGTGGTTCAAACCTAGAGGACCTCAGGAAACGAAGAACCACGTCCAGATTCCAACTTGGAACTTCGTTCGAAGTTTTCTTGGAAGTTTCAAAAGATCTTAATAGATCATGAAGATCTTTGTTATTCGAAAGATCTAAATTCCTATGTCTGAACACAGCAGCCAGCATGCTCCGGTATCCTTTGATAGTAGATACTGCCAAACCGCATTTTTCTCTGAGGAAAACTAGGAAATCTGCTATCTGACTCACAGAGGTACTGGAAGAGGAAAACTTCTGGTTCCTGCACCACCGGCGAAAGACGTCCCACTTCGACTGGTAGACTTTAAGGGTCGAAGGTCTTCTAGCTGAGGCGATAGCCTTAGCAGCTTTTGTCGAAAACCCCTTCGCTCTGACAAGACTTTTGACAGTCGAAAGCCAGTCAGATTGAGAGCGGGGAGGTTTCTGTGATACCTGTCGAAGTGGGGTTGTTTGAGCAAATCTTGTCTTTGTGGAAGTGCTCTTGGAATGTCCACCAACCATTCCAGTACCTCTGTGAACCAATCTTGGGCGGGCCAGAACGGAGCTACTAGCGTCATTCTTGTCATCTCCGAGATAGCAAATTTCTTGAGGGTTTGTCCCAGTACTTTGAAGGGGGGAAAGGCATAGACGTTTAGACCTGTCCAATCTAGGAGAAACGCATCCACTGATACTGCTCCTGGGTCTGAGATCGGGGAGCAGTAAAGTTCGATTCTTGCGTTCCTTGCTGTTGCAAAGAGGTCGATGTGAGGTCTGCCACATCTTCTCCACAGGTCTTGGCATACCTCTGAGTGGAGGGTCCACTCGGAAGGCAGGAGTTGATTCTTCCTGCTCAGGAGATCGGCCCTGACGTTCCTTTCTCCCTGTACGAATCTGGTGAGAAGACTGATCTTCCTTGTTTGAGACCACAGCAGAAGATCCCTTGCTGTTTCGTACAGGGAGAAGGAGTGCGTCCCCCCCTGTTTTTTGATGTACGCCAAGGCTGTTGTGTTGTCCGAATTGACCTGCACTACTGCATTTCGGACGTGGGGCTCGAAGGCTTTCAATGCCATCCAGACTGCCATCAACTCTTTCTTGTTGATGTGCCAGGACACCTGATCCCCCTTCCAGGTGCCTGACACTTCTCTTGTCCCGAGCGTCGCTCCCCAACCTGCTTCCGATGCGTCGGAAAACAACACATGGTTGGGGTTCGGCATGTAAAGAGACATTCCTTCCACAAAACGAAGTGGGTTGTTCCACCACCGAAGGTCTCTCTTGATTCCCCTTGAGATCTTGAAGGAGAACTCCAGATCTAGGGAGAGACGCCTCCAGTTCTGGTATAGGAAGAACTGTAGAGGCCTGAGATGCAACCTTCCTAGAGAAACGAATTGCTCCAACGAGGAGAGTGTCCCCAGCAGACTCATCCACTCCCTCGCTGTGCATGCATCTTTCTCTAGGAAGGTCGTTATTTTCTCGTAGCAACGAGCTATCCTCTCTGGCGACGGAAAAGCCCGAAAAGCCAGAGAAGCTATCCGAATCCCCAGATAGATCCGCTCTTGACTGAGGATTAATTGAGACTTCTGGAAGTTCACCAGAAGTCCCAGAGAACTTGCCAATGTAAGGGTCTTTTGAAGGTCCTCCAGACATCTTTCTTGAGACTCTGCTCTGATTAGCCAGTCGTCGAGATAACGCGACACCCTCACTCCCTCCAAATGTAGCCACTGCGCCACGTTTTTCATTAACCCCGTGAAAACTTGGGGTGCAGTCGATAGGCCGAAGCACAAGGCCTTGAATTGGAAGATGTTTCCTCCCATCATGAATCGTAGATACTTCCGTGAAGAAGGATGGATCGGCACATGAAAGTAAGCGTCCTGAAGGTCTAGAGACACCATCCAGTCCCCTGGACGAAGAGCCGCTAACACTGAGGAAGTTGTCTCCATGGCGAACTTCCTCTTTTCCACAAAGACGTTCAGGGCGCTTACATCCAAAACCAGTCTCCATCCTCCTGAGTTCTTCTGAACTAGGAATAGTCTGTTGTAAAAGCCCGCAGAGCGGGGATCTTTCACTAATTCTATAGCCTCCTTCTCTAGCATGAGATCTACTGCTAGAGAAAGGGCTTGATTCATGATGGGGTCCTTGTACTTGGCCACCAACTCCCTCGGAGTTGTCGTCAATGGTGGTCTTGACGAGAAGGGAATGAGGTATCCTTTGCTGACAATCGATAGGGACCAATTGTCTGCCCCTTTGTGGGCCCAGACGTCGGCAAATTTCAGTAGTCTGGCACCCACTGATGTCTGGAGTCCTTGATCGCTATTTCTTCCCTCTGACTGACCTAGAGAAGGTTTTACCTCTCTTAAAAGGTCTAGTTCCTCTGGTTGAAGAACCTCTGACAGCGGGTCCTCCTCGAAAGGGCTCCTGCCTCAAAGGAGTCTCTTTCTTGGCCTTGGGTTGGATGACAGAGCGAGGTTTCCAGGCCGCCTGGGCTAACATGTCCTGAGTAGCCTTAGCTGAAAGGGCACTCGAGACATCTTGAATAATTTTCTTGGGGAACAGAAGAGGAGAGAGTTGAGCATACATAAGCGAGGCCCTTTGTGCATGTGAAACTGCCTTAGTGAGAAACGAACAGTAGACAGACCGCTTCTTAATAACTCCAGCTCCAAACAGTGAGGAGACTTCACTCGATCCGTCTCTCACTGCTTTGTCCATGCAAGTGAGGACGCAGTTAAGATCTTCAGGAGACAGTGAATCAGGGGTCTGGGTCTTATTAGCCAGAACTCCTAAAGACCAATCAAGGAAGTTGAAAACTTCCAGGACTCGGAACATTCCCTTCAGTAGGTGGTCAAGTTCGTTCATCCCCCACGTAGTCTTGGCGGACAAGAGGGCGGAACGACGAGCAGAATCCACCAATGAAGAGAAGTTCGAGTCTGCAGACGAAGGGAGAGCGAGGCCTAAAGGTTCGCCCGATTCGTACCAGAATCCCAATCTGCCAGTCAGTTTAGACGGAGGGAAAGAAAAAACAGTCTTCCCTTTCTCTTCCTTAGAAAGGAGCCATTCCCCAAAACCTCTAAGCGCCTTCTTCATGGAAACAGTAGGTTTCATCCTTACACAAGACGAAACCTTCGACGTCTTCGAAGTGGAGAATAAAGAAAGAGGAGAAGGAGGAGCCACAGGAGAAAGGATATCTCCGAACTCTTGCAGGAGCAAATCTGTCAACCTCTTATAGGAGGAAACAGAGGAGTCTTTTGGTCCTTCTTCTTCTGAGGGATCCTGTTCTTCCTGAGCTGAAGAACCCTCATGATCCTTAGAGGCGCGACTATTCTTAAAAGTCTCTCTAGAGGAAGTAAGACGTATACGTCTTGGAGACAAAGCTTCAGAAACGTGCCTACTTGCAACATCCTTCTTGTCTGGAGGAGTGCGTTTTCCAGATTCTTGGAGCCTAACAGGAGTAAGGCGGCTGTCAGGAGCAGAGCGCCTGTTTGAAGAAGAACTTCTATCAGGCTCTTGGCGCCTATCCAAAGGAGAGCGGCTACCAGGGGAACAGCGCCTGCCATACGAGAAGCGGCTACCAGGCTCTTGGCGCCTGAACCGAGGCGAGAGGATCTCTGGCGACGAGCGCCTACTAGGTGAGCGCCTACAAGGGGAGAAGCGCCTGCTAGGATCTCGGCGCCTGACTCGAGGAGAGTGAAAGTCAGGAGAAGAGCGCCTGCCAGGAGAAACGCGCCTAACAAGCTCTTGACGCCTGTCCGATTTAGGGCGCTTGTCAACAGGAGAGTGGAGGCGAGACGAGGAGCGGCTACGAGGCGAGTAGCGCCTACTAGGCTCTTGGCGCCTATCAAGGGGAGCGATCCTGTCTCGAGAAGAGCGTCTGTAGGGTGAAGATCTCCTACGAGCAGTCTGCTCCTTGTCCGAAGGAGAAACAAAGACATCCTGTCTGTCAGGCGAATGGCGCTTGGACACAGATGGGATCTTGTCCGAAGCAGAAAGTCTCCTGCGCGAATCCGAATGCACAGGTGAGCGGGCCGCTTCCGTCGAATAGCGAGAGTCAGGAGAGGGGAGCCAGGACTTCTTTACAGGAAGCGAGACGTCCTTCCTACAACGAGACGACACGCAAAGAGAGCCAGCCAGAGCCGAAATCTGCGCCTGAAGGTTAGCCAACACCCTTGCAGGAGAATTCACAAACTCTTGAACAGGTGACGAGGCTCGATCTCTGCTCGGGGAACGATACTCCTGAGATCTCTTACGTTTCTTCGCTTCCACCTCAGGCTCTTCCGAAAAAACTTCAGGGCTGGATGGACGGGCGCAGGGAGCGTTCCAGGCTCTCTTCGAAGGGCGCGAGGCTTCCGAAGAGCTCCATCCTCGTTTAGGAGAAGGCGAAGGCGAAGACGAGAAGCATTGGCGCAATATTTCTCTCTTGGAGCGATCCAAGGTAGCCTGGGAACGATCAACAGGAGCTACCGAGGGGACGCCTGACCGGTGGGGATGCTCCCTAACCTTCCTGCGGCTTTCGACTTTCCTCCTCCACTGGGACTGGGAGTCTGGAAGAGGTCTAGGCCTGGAAGCATTAGGGAGCCGATCAGACGCACCCTCCACTGCACTGGGTTCACTGCACAAATCACTATTGGAATCACTCTTACCTTCTAATTGTTTGATTTTCCTCTCCATACTGCGAATGGTGGCTTTCATGGAGGCCACTTCCGAAGGCGCATCTTCGGCTTCGGTGCAGGGAGCAGGAGCTGAAACTGACAAAGGAGCTACTTCTAAAATAGGATTATCTATATCCAACTCGCTAATACGAGATCTACTACTGCTCCTAGAAGAAGCTTTCCTAACTTTATCCTTTTCAAGCTTCCTCAAGTAGGAAGACAAAGACTTCCATTCATCCTCATTCAGCTTTTCACATTCATTACAAGGATTATTAAAGGTGCATTCATTCCCTCTACACTTCAAACATACCGTGTGAGGGTCTACCGCAGCAGCTTTCGGTAGCCTCACCTTACACTCAGTCATACAACAAACTCTAAACATAGCAGTTTTCTTAGTATCAACATCAGACATCATGAATCCAAGAAAAATCCAAAGAAAAGTCAAATAACTGTCCACAAATCGCGAATGCCAGGCCAAAAGATCGGGTACTTCACCAAAAGTCCGTAGAAACAATCCAGGGCGAAAACGAGAAAAGAATCCAACTGTCAAGAGGTACCGACAACAGGTGTGGTCGACACCGACGACAGAAAAAATCTGGCAAGAAAGGTATGTTGGTTCTTACACCCGCTTCCCAGCGGCGGGTAAGGTAGATCACCTGACCTACCTGTCGCGTTTGCCGCGAGTTTTGAATTCTGTCGTGACGTCAGAGACGTAAGCTAAGTATATGTCTGACAGGAAAGTTCATGTACAAAACTATTTTATTTATCATAATTTAATCATAAATGATGATCCCTTTGCTCACATATCGTAGCCTGGGGCACTGCTTGAGGCAAGATGGGGCACTCCTTCCTACGTGACCCCCTCTCCCCCCTTCACTAACTTGGCTTATTACAGCAAATTTTCTTCTGTATGTTAGCGAGATGTTTTCCTTGTATTTTCCTCTTTGGCATGATGACATTCTTTCCGAAACAAAGATAAACAAGCGTAAATGCAAGAGAATGTCAGAGGTGAAACTCGAAGGTGTGCTCTCTTTTTACAAAGACAATTTAATAAATCATGACTATTATGAATTTCATATTCCATTTTGGGTATTAAAAAACCAAAACTATGTTATTTATCATAAATGAAGATCTCTTTGCTCAAAGATCGTAGCCTTGGGCACAGTGTGACGTGTGCTGTCAGGCAAGAAGGGGGCGTTAGTAGGCAACCCTCCCCTCTCTCTTCACTAACTACGCGTATATTATGATATTCTGCAATAATACTTGAGCGATTTTTCTTTGTCTGTATGTTTTCCTTGTCTTTTCCTCATTGGCATGATGAACTTCTTGCCGAAACATACATAAACATACGTAAAAGCAAGCGAATGTCACGAGGTGAAACTCGAACGTGTAATCTACTTGAAGTCTATGGTCCAACTGATTCATGATTGAACCAGATAGTTTCTGCGAGCCACGGAATCTCTACAGATGCCATTTCTCACAATTTCTTTGCCAATAATTATCAAAATTTACGATAACAGCAGAAATAGAGCATTTTTTTGTACGGATGAATGTTTTAGGCTTATTGAGTTATGTTTACTAATTACCCTGTAACTACGAAAGTAAGAGGAATTTTGACGAAATATTTTGTATACGTATTCTCAATTGCCATATGAAGCTCCATGAATTTTTTCATGACTTTACATTTTTCGCCCTATACCACCATATATAGGGGTTCCGGCCGGCCCCCTTAATGTGTGTGAAAACATTGGTAGTATCTTAAAGAATCGTGTTGAAGCGCACACAGTGAACTATGAGGTATACCAAGCCTCGACGACCTGCGAAGAGAGGTGACCGAAGTGCTCAGGGAAATTGAGTTTGAGTCTCAGCTTTTTTGCGATTTGTTGAAATCATACCCCTCAAGAATGCAGGCTGTGGTACAGGTTGATGGAGGCCACAAAATATATTAAATACTCAGAGAGAAACTTAAATAAACACCTGTTCTGAATTACTTTTGTTTTTGTCCATATAAATTTTAGTTTATGCTGTAGAGGGGGGGGGGGGCCTCTAATTTCAAAAAACCCTGTAAACTAATTTTCATACATTAAAATGAATGGTACAAGCAAAATTTCAAATGAATTTTAACCATGAGATGATAGCACTTCGATGTTTTCATTTAATAAACCATTTAGTATTTTTTTTAACTATATTCTTTCATAATCTATATAATTGTTAACTTTTATATGGAAGCCTCCAACTTTTCCACTACCTGATGACTTTTCAAAAAAGAAAAACTGCTTTATAATTGATTTCCCCTTTGGCCACTGAGGAAATTCATTGTTGAATTTTACCATAGGAAAAGATGTTCATTAGTTAAATTTACTGTTGATCTAGAATCAAAATCTTTTATCAACCCTAATTAGTCTGTATTTTATATGCTTTACATATAAACTATTCAAAGCATAAGCTTTACCTTCTGATACTGTAGTGTGTTTACAAATGATCTATGATATGGACGTTTGACAGAAAAGTAGCCAAACATAGTAGTTCATTCATATCACAGTCCATTAAGATCATGAATGAGAATTACAAGGAGTTACAAGGATTTGGATGACTCAAAGACTTATTAGTCCGTCCAAGGAGACATCGTTTGCTTAGTTACCTCTTGGAACAGGTTCTACTGTTCATTCACACTGTCCTAAAGATTTTGTCTAGCTTTCTTTTAAACTCTTCCACACTGTTGTTATTTACAACTTCTGGTGGCAGTTTATTCCATGTGTCACACATCTTGTATGTAAAGAAGTTACCACAATGGGATGTGTTGTATCTCTTCAGTTCTAGTTTCCATCCATTACTTCTTGTCTGGTTTTTGCTTAACAAATAGATTACTGTCTACTTTTGTTATGCCTGTCAGTATTGTGAATGTTTCTATTAGTTGTCCTTGCAATCGTAGTTTCTAGGCCATGCATGTTCAGGCTCTCTAGTCATCTTTTGGTAACTTATTTGCCTGATGGATGGAATTAACTTTGACTCTTGCCTGTACCCCTTCTAATCTATTTATGTCCTTTCTTAGCGCTGGTGCCCAAAACTGTACTACTGCATATTCAAGATGAGGTCTAACTATTGATGTGTAAAGGTGCAGCACTGTTTCCTTGTTTCTGTATTTGAACAGCCTCTTTAATTATCCCATTAGTTTCTGTGCCTTCTTTTCAGCTTTTATGCACTGTTTTGTGGATTTCAAGTCCTTGGTAATAATGACTCCAAGGTCCTCTTCTTGTTCTACACGATTTATGCCATTCCCAAGCAGCCTGTACTTGGCATGACGGTTGTTTGTTCCCATTTGTAACTCTTTACACTTATCCAAGGTAAAAGGCATTTGACCTCTTCTTGACCATTCTCCTACTTTCAAACTGTATTAGTCTTATTACTTATACAGTGATCAAATTACAAAAAATTCCTAAATGGCTTTTAACTATCCAGTTACAATGTTACCCTATTCTTTGATGTGAGCAGATGCATACACCAATTATTCATAATAAAGGTAGAACAATCTGATGATCCAAATAAAAAAAACAACAGCCTTGATCATCATATGTGCTGTTGTGTAAGCTGACTATCTGATTCATAAAAAAAACCCTCTTGAACAGAATACTTTTCCCAATGTAGCAGGTATCAAGTTATTTGAGATGAGTTCCAGTCACCTTGTTGTTAATGAGTATTCCACTACTCTAAAGAACAGGTATCAGCATTAGAAATATATTCTGTCCTTACTACGAGCCAGTGAATCAGCATTAGAAATATATTCTGTCCTTACTACGAGCCAGTGAAAGTGAAACGGAATGCTTGTCTGATTTTAAGAATTTGAAAAAAAACAAAAGCATGCTATGAAATCTAAGGTACGATCTCAAAAAGGGATAAAGAAAAGAGAGAGAGAGACATAGAGAGAGAGAGAGAGATACTTACCATAAAATAACAAAACAAATATAACACAAATCATGTACACGGCTTGGCCAAGGATGTTCTTCATCATGGTGCGAGAGATGAGAGGTTTAGTGCGGCCATAGGGTTTTCGGAGTAGTAGATCTGGCGTTGGAGCTTCTGTTGCCAAAGCCAAGGAAGCCAGAGTGTCCATGATAAGGTTTACCCACAACATTTGTACAGCCTGCAGGGGGTTCACAAAACATATTTAAGAAGTACCATAAAAGTTATCTGTATGAATATTTAGCACTATAAACAAACGTGAAAAAAGAAAGCCGTGAGTAACTGGCATAATGCCATATGCAGAATACTACTCACTACTAGCAAATATATTAAAATAAAGCAGGGTAAGCGTGTATGTGCTCAACTGTCTCATGTATTACCTTAAGAGGGCTATCATTGATGGCACACGCACCAACAAATGCCACAACAACAGCAACAACATTTACAGTAAGTTGAAATTGCAAGAACTTTGCAATGGAATCATATACATTGCGACCCCACATGACAGCTTTCACAATGGAAGTGAAGTTGTCATCAGTTAGGATGATATCTGATGCTTCTTTTGCTACATCAGTACCCGCAATACCCTGAAATGATTAACAATTGTCATGAAATAAACTGAATCTATGCAATTATGGACAATAGAGTTACAGTAAATATATAATGAATGAAATATATGAGGACATCTGAATGGGTAAAAAATAATATGATTTTGTAAAATACGCAACTCACCATTGCAAAGCCCACATCAGCCATTTTGAGAGCAGGACCATCATTTGTCCCATCTCCTGTGACTGCTACAACCTCCCTATTGGCGCTAACTTTACTTTCTATGATGCCTTTCACCAAAGTGTACTTGTCAGTGGGGGACGATCTCGCCAAAACTCTCAAGTTCACCCATACTTTATCTATCAAATGTTGTTGTATCTGCAAAAAAAAAAATGAGTTTAAAAAAGACCTGAAACATTCTATGGAGGGGTGACAAATTTTATAAGCAAAATTATTCTTAACTGATATATCACAATAAGCTTATTCAAATTTTGGTAAATCAAATTATATTGCTTATTAACATTTTCATGAGATCTAACACTTTCAATTTCATAAGATTTATTGAAAGATTCTTGAAACCAGATCCCCAAAAAGAAACCTGTTATGGATCTTCAAAGCACAAAGGTAAAAGCAACTTATTAAAAAGTCAACATTTTTACTGTTGACATATAATGAAGATTTATGGTAATCTAAAAATTTTTACCGAATCCTAAAATTTAAAAACACAGCATGGAGAACTGAAGGAAATTCACTAAATTTAAGACAGTACACATAGATGTATAAAAACATGAACAAAGATAGTCAGGAGAACACTAAAGAACAAAAAGTTGCACACCGTATTAATCAAAACCAGAAATACAATTCGGTATTCAAGTCATTAAATGAAACCAAAGTAAATTTGAGATGCCACTTACTTTTCCTGTGGAGTCTCTAACTCTTCTATTGAATTCTTTTCCTTCTAAAATAAGACTGTTGTCACCCGGTCTTAGGATGCCACACTTTGTGGCAATTGACCGTGCAGTATTGATATTATCACCAGTCACCATGCGGACAGTTATGCCCGCCCGCTGGCACTGGCGAATTGCATCAGGCACCTCTGGTCTTACTGGATCTTCGATCCCTACTACACAGATACACGTCAAATTGCTGATAATGTTATCTTCATCGTCCCAATTGGGTTCTGAATCAAAGTGTACCTGAAAGGAAATATAGAGAAAAGTTGATTTTAAAACTTCATATCAGTAGAGAACTTAGCTATGAATCATAACAAAGGCTATAAAATTAATATCTTACGGTAAACTAAATTCTAAAACAGTCACAGACTAAGTTCAATTTTGAACGACACAACTTTTCACTTGAGCTAATATCCTGGTCTTTGTAACCTAACCAATAAGTGACGAGTGGCTTTAGACAATTCCTGACAAATTAGGAATTCGAGTCATCCCCACAATAAACCACATTTTTTTAATTCATACTCTGATGTCAAAATAACAGATGGCGTTAACATGTGTGCTTTTCAACAGATGACAGATAACTGCATGCAAAAATGCATATAAAAATCAAAATAAGAAAGTGTATTCATATAAGAGATAAATAAATTTCTTTGGGTAAAACAATACTAAATATGCTAAATACCCTAAATGCCTTGCATTTACCCTTTAATACAAAAAAGAATTTTATACTCTACACATTAAGCAAATCATAAAAAAATCTACTAAATCTGGAATCAGCAAAACTATGATGTTATTAACCTTTAAATGAATTACTATGAGTGAACCCCTCTTCATCATTATTTTCAGAAAACAATGTACTATTAACTTTTGTTATAACTTTCAATTGAAACAAGATAATTCCAGCACCCTGTCCCATTCTGGAGCAAGAATAGGCATATTTACAAATTATGTCAGGCAGCCTCCAATTCACTGAGCAACTGGTAGCAGTGTCCTTCTAGCATTACCAGTCTCTCACATTTCCAGTTATCAACCTGAACAGAACTATTTTTAGCCAGGTATAAAGTTGTCCTACTAAGTGGCAATTCAGACCCATATAATTATGGCAGACTCACGTATTTGCGGATTTCTCTCTGGAACATATACCCCATTACGTGGAAAATTCGCCTATTCGCGGTATTTTTCTTTGAGAAATATCCACAAATTCCTAGATTTTTTTATCAATTTCATCATAAAATGCACTTGTTGTAAAACTACTAAAAAAACTAGGTATAAACATTTTTAATGTTTTATTTTTTGTTTTAACTAACAAAATAGGCAGTTTTAAGCAATTTTATAGGGGGTTTCAACTATTTGGGGGGTCCGGTACCTATCCCCTGCGAATATGAGGGGAACACTGCAATGTCTAAGTATGTATGTGTGTGTTCATATTAACAAAAATCCTGCTTTATGAATGTTACCTGGGTAACTGAGAAGAGATGACTTGTAGCCTGAGATGCATTATTATTTTCAACTATTAACAGTAACTATCATTATTAACTATTAACAGTAATAAAAGCCCTTTTTGTTGCAGAATGCTTATATGTACTGCTGTACCTTTTTTCACTTTTATTATATTTTTGCTAAATCATTATTAACATATTTCCTAAAATTGAGAGAGGTCATTTTAGTAACATTAGTGATGACTCTTTCTTTTTTTTTATTTACTCTGCCTTTTAAAACTGTACAGCACTGCAAAGCTCAAGTTAGCTCATTTTACTCCAGAGGGGTTTATTTCAGAGTGCATCCTAATACAAAAAATCAGTAAAGCAACAGATACATATAATTTCATAAATCCTACATGTACTGTTTACTTCTAATCTATCAAATAAAAATATATACCTTAAATAACTATTCGTACTGTATAAGATGCAGTATACTGCATATCAAGAACATTAATTGTAGATAGATAATCTTATTGACAAGAAAATTACTTTTATGTAAATTTCACTAAGGCACATAAACAGTTACAGACTGAAATTTCATTTACAGTACCATGGAAAAAACACTGTGGTTACAAACAGGAATGAAAATTTGGAAAAAAAAAAAAAGTAAATAAATAAAGGCATGTGTGCAGGCAAGAAACAGCCCATCACCTTGCTGATAACAAAATTTCACTGTGACTTTTTTTTTCAAAATGAAATGCTATTAATTTGAATAAACCTAACAGATCATTAAATTGCAATGCAAGTTCCTTCAATATGAATCATTATGCAGTATATGGAAGAGAGAAAGATGACATTCATACATAAAAAAAGGAAAATATGTAAATGGCTCTACAAAAGAATCTAATTTTAAAATAACCCTCTTCATACCTGATTAATTTCTGCTTTCCCCCGAACAAAATCTCTATAAGCAACTGATATTGTGCGAAGACCATTACAAGCCATAGGTTCAATGACTTCTCGAACCAAACGATCTTGCATTGGCTTTGAGAAGTTTTCTAACTTCCCATCTTTGCCATAAATGAAAGAGCATCTGCAATAAGACATAAAACATTAAATGCGAGAAAAAGTCACAGTGTTCTCTGGAAGAAAAACAAGAAAAAAAATTTTGAAGTAAAATGCTTACAAGAACCCATTCCATAGTTTTAAATAATATTCACATTTTCTGACAGTCAAGCTGCTTGTTACGTATAATTTAAAAAGTTCCATCTTCTCAAATTTCTCAAGCAGCCCCTCTGCATACTTCTTCTGAGGACTAACCTCAGCACCTAAATGTATGGAAAGCAAAGCACCTGGCTGCAATGTTGTAAAATGATTAAGATGAGTACCTGATTAGCGAAAAAAAACCCATAATGATGATTGTGTAAAATATAAATCGAAATATATCTTACACTTACATCACTGTGGATTTTCTTCACCATTTTAGTAATCCTGCGATTATGAGATTTTTCAAAATAACTTTGCTATGGACTACTACTAAGATGTCTCTGATGAGCACTAATGCTCATGATACGCATGCATCTTGTGGCTAACCACACACCTCTCCTTGCAAACTTCTTTCTATCATCACCACGGATCTTTCTGATACTTTGTGTCCAGAGATTTCAGCCCTGGACACTTACGTCCCTGTTATTTATTTTGGACTGATAGATATCAACCTCTCACAGTAAGGGCAGCGCTTAAGAGGACTTCAAACTGTTTGTCCCTCTTTGTACCTCCCCATGCAATATTTCATTTGGAATTCACCCATTTTATTCTTTAAGAATTTGCCCTACTAAGAACCTCTACAATTTCCATGCCAATGTGCTACTAACAAAGCCTATTACTCCTATTGAGCTGGTAGGCCTAGACAGTCCTGTTCTTTTAAATTTCAACATACAATACCCTGGATAATGACACAAATGTTATTATATTCTACAAGTTGGTTACTCAAAATTCTATTAAAAGGAAATGGTAGATACTTTAAGTTAAGTAATATCTTAGTTAACCAGACCACTGAGCTGATTAACTGCTCTCCTAGGGCTGGCCTGAAGGATTAAATTTTTATTTACGTGGTTAGGAACCAATTGGTTACTTAGCAATGGGACCTACAGCTTATTTTGGGTCCAAACCACTTTACATCAAGAAATTAATTTCTAATCACCAGAAATAAATTCCTCTAATTCCACGTTGGCAGAGCAGGGAAGCAAACTCAGACTACCAAATCAGCAGATGAGCACATAATCCACTTGTCCAAGAAGGAACTAGGTAGATACTTTAAAACACCAACGTTTTCCAGCTGGGTGATTTATTCTTCTAAAAGTAACTTCATCCTCCCTAAAATAACTGTTTCCTGATTCTCCCACATACTAGAAACATTGAAAACAAAATGAAATTTTCATTATTAAAATGAAGTTTTATTGTATACTTACCGAACAATTATGATTATACCCACCCTCCTCCCCTTAGGTGGACGGACGGGCAGAAAGAATTGGATTCACCTGGGCAGTTGTACCTGGTTCTCCCGCGAGTGGAGGGAGATGACGTCATCACCACCAGTGTTGGCGACGCCGACGCGCTAAATTTGAATTTAGTATCCTGCCGCTCGTGGAAATCACGGCTCTATAATTGTTCGGTAAGTATACAATAAAACTTCATTTTAATAATGAAAATTTCATTTTTATTGTAGTGTCTTACCGAACAATTATAGAGCTGATTACACATTTATGGGAAGGTGGGATTCAGTGGACCACTAGTATTTTTAAATGGTTACATTTATTGCAATACCAGTAAACACTCAAGGTGTCTGTTGTACCTTACCTTGTAAGAGAGCTACAGCAGACTGTTACTGCCTCTGGTCGGTGCTCTTCTTACTATTGTAGAGGAATTGGAATTTGACCAAAGTTAGCCTCTACAGGAGTGGAATCCTTCCGTAGTTCAAGCGAGTCAAGGCTGACTGACGGAGGATAGTAACAACAAAGATTGCCCTTGCCCTGGGCTAAGACCAGAAATTCAATCATACAAAACATTTGTCACCAACACCAGATTTAAAAACATATATACCCAACCATTGTAAAATCTGACCTAACAGACTGGTGAGTATCCCAGGTACTCAGTACCCCCAGCTTCCCTTGAACTCGACAACCTATTCAAGGTGAAAAGTTAGCATAGAGGTGACGACCCCTGTGCCGTTTCTCCCAACACCATGCCAGAAACCGCCACAGGACCTAACGTTTTACAATTCTCGAAAACCGTTTCTATCTCTTTGAGATAATGACTCGCAAAAACCGAATTCGATCTCCAGAACGTGCTCTGAAGAATCGAAGCTAAAGATAAATTCTTTCTGAATGCTAAAGAAGTTGCCACTGCTCTAACCTCAAAGCTTTAACTCTCAGAACGGAAAGATTGTCGTTCTCGGACTGCGAGTGAGCTTCCCTGATAAGCTCTCTAATAAAGAACGATATAGCATTCTTAGAAAGAGGACGAGAGGGATTTTGAACCGAGGTCCAGAGCTTAGAAGATTGTCCTCTAATACCCTTAGTGGCAAACAGATACTGCTTAATAGCCCTGACTGGACATAAGAGCCTTTCTTCCTCCTCATGTCCAACCAAATCAGATAAGTTCCTTACCACAAAACTCCTCGGCCAAGGATTAGAAGGATTCTCATTTTTGGCTAGAAAGGTCAAAGATACCGAAAATACAGCATTGCCTTGAGAGAAACCGACTCTTTTGTCTATAGCGTGCAATTCGCTGACACGCTTAGCAGAAGCTAGTGCAATAAGAAAAAGTGCCTTCTTAGTCAAGTTCCTGAGTGAAGCCGACTTCAAAGGCTCAAACGGTGGCCCCATGAGGAACTTAAGCACCACATCTAAGTTCCAAGCCACTGTATCTTGCGGGAGCTTAGTGGTTTCGAAAGACCTAATGAGGTCCGACAGATCTGAATTGGAGGAAATATCCAAACCTCGATGTCGAAAAACCGAAGAGAGCATGGCTCTATATCCTCTGATCGTCGAAGGAGCCAGTTTCTTAGAGTTCCTAAGAAATAGAAGAAAATCTGCTATTTCTGTTAAAGAGGTCGCAGAAGTAGAGACTTTAGCACTTCTACACCACTCTCTGAAGATTCTCCACTTCCCTTGATAGAGTTTGTTAGAAGACTCTCTCCTACAACGAGCGATAGCTTCTGCAGCTCTTCTTGAAAATCCTTTCGCTCTGACAAGATTCCGGACAGTCTGAACCCTGTCAGAGCTAGAGCAGACAAGTTTTGGTGGAACCTCTTGAAGTGAGGTTGTTTGAGAAGCCACTTCTCTGGAGGAAGAAGTCTGGGGAAGTCTACTAACAACTGGAGAAGGTCCGGGAACCACTCTTTCCTGGGCCAAAAGGGAGCTATTAACGTTAGTGTTACATTGGTGTGCGACATGAACTTGTTCAGCACCTCTCTTATTAGACCGAACGGAGGGAATGCATAAGCTTCCAGACCCGACCAATCCAACAGCATTGCGTCCACCGACCAAGCTAGAGGATCTGGGACTGGAGAACAAAAGAGAGGAAGACGGTTGTTCCTTGATGTCGCTAACAGGTCTATTGACGGTCGTCCCCAAAGGTGCCAAAGTTTCTGACAAATCTTGTTGTCCAAAGTCCACTCCAGAGGTAACACTTGCTGTTGACGACTTAACTCGTCCGCCAGGACGTTCATCTTTCCCGGAAACAAATCTCGGGACTAGCTGAACCTTCGCTTCGTTTGACCACAGGAGGAGATCCTTGGCTACTTCGTATAGAGAGAAAGACCGAGTCCCCCCCTGTTTCCGCACGTACGAGAGAGCCGTGGAGTTGTCTGAGTGCACTGCCACTACTCGACCTTCTACTAAGCTCCGAAACTGTCTGAGCCCCAGGAAAATTGCTAACAGTTCCTTTACATTTATGTGGAACTTCTTCTCCTTCTCCGACCAAGCTCCTGAAGTTCGTTGATTTCCCAGTAGGGCTCCCCAACCTGTGTCCGATGCGTCGGAAAAGAACTGTAGGTTCGGGAGGATGGGTCGTAAATCTAACCCTTCTTCCAACCTTCCTCGAGAGAGCCACCACCTTAGGTCCTCTTTTATTTGATCTGTGACAGGAAAGGTAATCGAGTCTGGTTGTGTCTTCCTGCACCAAGAGGCTCTCAGGAAAAACTGCAGAGGTCTCATGTGCAGTCTTCCCAACGTCACAAATTTCTCCACTGACGTCAATTTGCCCAGGAGCCTCATCCACTGATTGGCAGAACTTACCTTTTTGTCCAAGAACTCCTGAACTGTCTCCAGACAGCCTTGAACCCTCTTCGGGGACAGAAAAGCCCGAAAAACTTGAGCATTCAGAATCATCCCCAAATAAAGGATGCTCTGAGATGGAACCAACTGGGACTTCTGTTTGTTGACCAGAATTCCTAACTTTCTGGCAAGATCCAGAGTTGTTCCAAGGTCCTTCATGCACCGACTCTCTGATTCCGACCGGAGAAGCCAATCGTCCAGATAGAGGGAGATTCTTACTCCTAATATGTGCAGCCAGCTTCCTATCGGGGATAGAACCCTGGTGAAAACTTGAGGAGCGGTCGCTAGTCCGAAGCAAAGCGCCCGAAACTGAAACACCTTGCCTTCGAACATGAACCTCAGGTACTTCCGAGATTCGCGATGTATCGGAATGTGAAAATAAGCGTCTTGCATGTCCAGAGAGACCATCCAATCCCCCTGTCTGATGGACTCCAGAACCGAACCGACCGAGTGGTCTCCATATGAAATTTTGTTTTCTGGACATGCAAGTTCAGGGCGCTCACATCCAAAACCGGCCTCCAGCCCCCTGATGACTTGGGAACTACAAAAAGGCGATTGTAAAAGCCTGGAGGAAAATCCCCTTCTATCTGTTCTATCGCTTCTTTGAGAACAAGCGCTTCCACTTCTGCGGCTAGCGCCAGAAATTTGTCTGAGCCCGGAGAGTATGCCTGGAATGGAATTGGCACAGGTGAGAGCGAGGGAGGTGAAATGAGAGGAATACGATAGCCGAACTTGAGTACTTGCACTACCCAGGCTTCTGCTCCTCTGTTTTCCCATTCCTACCAAAACAGAGCCAGCCTGGCTCCCACTGGTGCATGAAGAACCGAGCTTTCATTTGGAAGGTTTGTTAACCTTGGCCGAGGCCTTAGACTGAGGTCGCAAATTCGACTTCGGCCGAAAGAAGCGCTTGGGTTTTCTCCCTCGAAAAGGCGCTTGGGCCAGAGGAGAAACCGAAGGAACAGTCTCCACAGGAGCTTTAGGTCTCTTAGTAGACTGTGCCAGTAAATCCGAAGTAGATTTCTTATCTAGCGCAGACGAAATTGACAACACTACATCATCTGGAAAGAGGTTATCTTTCACAAAAGGAGCAAACAAGAGAGCAGACTTCTGTTGGGACGTAACCCTTTTAGAAGCAAAGGAGCACCAAAGTTGCCTTTTCTTAAGGGTACCAAAGGCGATGAGCGAAGCTAACTCATCACATCCATCCCTAATGGATTTGTCCGCACAGGACAGAACACCAATCCAATCCTCCGCTAACTCCTGAGAAAGAGAAGGACAGTCTTCGATCTTGGCCGCTAAAGCGCCAATAGTCCAATCAAGGAAGCTAAAGACTTCCAAAAGTTTAAATTGATTCTTTACAACGTGGTCCAACTCAGGCGCTGTAAAGAAAACTTTCGCTGCGGCGAAAGCAGATCTTCTAGAGGAGTCGATTAAACTGGAGAAGTCTCCCTGGGAGGAGGCAGAAAACTCCCAGAGAAGGAGCTTCCCCAGTTACATAAAACCTCTACCTCTTACGAAGCAACTTAGAGGGAGGGTAAGCAAAAAGAGCCTTCCCTAAGTCTCTTTTCATAGACATCCATTTCTCCGTCTCTTTCAACGAATGTCTAACCGCTTTAGATAGAACAAGTTTTGGGAGGAGAGGGTCTGAAGTTTTCCTCCTCATCAAAAAAGTCGAAGTTGGGGAGCGCGGAGCCGCTTTCTCAAAATAATCTGGATAAGATACCAGAAGAAATCTAAGGAGACGTGAATAACACGAGAGGTGATGTGAATCCTCCTCCTCTACTTCTTCTTCATTCTCCGATACCGCCGAAGAAGTAGACGGAACTACAACCGGATCTGAAGGTTTCGAACCACCCTTGGACTCATTCATCCAGTTGGTTAACATCTCTAACTGCTTGCGCAAAGGCGCCAGAGACGAATCAAAAACAGTTAACGTAGGCTTGGAAGAGCCTAAATGTTCAGCAGGAGGCGGAAAAACTACTTGCGCCTCGCTCGGATCCGCCGAAATTCGAGGCGAAACAGGCGCATCAGGCGTAACAGACGAAAAAGCGCCTAAAGAAACACCCTTAGAACTGCTAGCTACAGCGCTAAAACCACAATCTCTACTAGTAGATGGAGCCGAAAAAGGCACAGATTGAGGCGACGAACGAGCCGCTAACGGCCGAGGCGCAACCCTACTCTCAGGCTCCTTATACCGCTTGACTGGAGGAGGCGAAGAATCGGCGCCTGAACGCCTCTTTAAGGGACGCGAAACGGGCGAATCTCGCCTAGAGCGCCGCGCGACCGGAGACGAATCGCTTGAATCATTTGAAAGGCGTCTGACCGCAACACCTTTCCAACGCTTAACCGAGCCCTGTTGAGGCGCAACAGGCTCAACAAGAGAGGCGCCTGTCTGTGGGCAAATCCCGATCGACTCCCTTGGACTTCCGGTATGTCTTCTCCCCGGTGCGGGGGAGCTGGACAGTGACCTTTGTCTAGGAGACGTGTCAGGACAGACAGACGCACCCTCAACTACACTCTTACCTGAATGAAGCCTTTCTTTCTCCAAAAACGTCTTAACTGAATTACCAAGTTGCAAAACCGTATTCGCTAGTACCGAAAATTTCTGATCTAACCTCGATTCCAGACTGGCAATGGTGTCGGAAGAAACTACACGGGAAGCCGGAGAAGTGGGATTAGTAGGAGGAATAGGAGGTGTAGTTAAAGGAGACATAACAATTAAAGGAGACATAACAATTTGAGGAGAAACAGAAGGAACAGATGCATCGCAAGACGAAGCAGAGCTAAGTCTACTTTCCCTAAGCGCTGCTTTTCTAATTCTGTCTTTAGCTAATTTCTCCGAGTATGAACTAAAAAATTTCCATTGAGAATCAGTCCAATCACTACACTCGTTACATGTTCGATCTGCTGAACAAACCTGTCCCCTACACTTAACACATTTAGTGTGAGAATCATACTCTAACTTGGATAATCTAGTTTTACATCCTGAGATGCAAAACCTAACTCCCGACGGACTAGAATCCGACATGGCAACGCCTAAATAAAAAGCAAAATAACAACAACGCCAAAAAAGAGTACTTCACCAATTCCGAATATCAAATCCACAAGAAAAAAGCGAAGCAAAGTCATCCAACCGCACCGACCACCGATGTTCACCGGACGCCGGCAGGAAAAGAATTGGATTCACCTGGGCAGTTGTACCTGGTTCTCCCGCGAGTGGAGGGAGATGACGTCATCACCACCAGTGTTGGCGACGCCGACGCGCTAAATTTGAATTTAGTATCCTGCCGCTCGTGGAAATCACGGCTCTATAATTGTTCGGTAAGACACTACAATAAAAACAAAATTTCATTATAGTGTGCCAGGTTATCGCAATGATGTATAAAAAACTGTGCATATGGGAAAACTTTAAGAAAACTTACATCTCAAGCCTCTTTGTTACACCAGGCATTTATGGTTTCTGACTGCCAACTTAGTGCGTAGTGTGTGCTAGAATACATAAAACTTAAACCAAACTATACTGAATTTCAGTCTAGTTATAATAACAACACAAAATCCTTGTAACTAAATTCAATGATAATCCAGTCATATTTCCTATCCACCTGACTGACTCAGCACAACAGCTCAAAACACTATGAAGGAAGAACATGAAAGTAAACACTATATCAATTTTTTTCAAAACCCTGTAATTCCAATATCAACATTTGCCCCTTAATTTTTAACACATTTAATATACATATATACATAGCACACATACTTTACCATTATGTACATATATTTAAAAATGCAGTCCTTTTAACAGCAATGTTAGGTATGTATTCATAATGTATTTTTCAAGCTTTCATTTCAAGGTCAATCCACACGAACACTTGCTCTCTTGCGGATAGCAAGCATTCAAGTGGTCTTGCGATTCATCCCCAAACAATACCTAACTGTGTCTCCCAAACACCATTTTCCTTTTTGTCCTCTGCTGCAATGCTGTTTATTAAAATATCAGACATGAGATATTCATATTCATGACATCACTCTACCCCTGACAAAGATTCCATCATATTTTCACGAAATTTAAAATGAGTGTCTCATAGTCTCATAATTTACTAAAAATTAAAAGCTACATATGCAATACTGTAATCAGTGTCACTTGCTTCACTATCCAGAAGAACCAACTAAACTCTTTTCTTTCTTTATTAAAAAATTTTATAGATATTTTCCATGAACAAATGAATACTTATTTTATTTTACCAATGCATGAAGGACTGGATGAGGGAATATGTAAAATAATGAAAAATAGAATAAAAATTCTAAAATTATTATAATCAGAGATACTTAATCAAAAAGGATTTTTACAAGCATTTTTATGTGTGAGATTATAAGAAAAAGATAAGTGGAATACATGCATAAATAGGTAACCAGTAATGCACATAAAATTAAGTGTAAGAGAAAAAGAAACCAATGAATAGTAAGCTAAGTCAGTGTAAAATGAATGCAATGTAAGCCAGTGTTGTGGTTAAATCAAGTTTGAGCTTTTGAAGCAGCCCCAGTGTTTCCAATTAAAAAAGAAAAAAAAAAAAAAAAAAAAAAAAAAAAAAAAAAAAAAAAAGACATAATTTTGTAACCAAAACCCAATTCCTAATACTCTCTCATTTAGCATAGGTTTCATGATATACAGTTAATCCACAAGTAATCTTCCTTGCCTAAAAGAGCTCTGTCCTTCCTCTACCAATCTTTTTGTTCTATGTTTGACTATTTCTGTCAAAATGCTAAAATACACTGTCCTATGTACTATGTAATGCACTCTTGTCCTTCCTCTACCAATCTTTCTGTTATTTGTTTGACTATTTCTGTCAAAATGCTAAAATACACTTCCTATGTACTATGTAAAGTTATGATCCTTAAAATACCACTATTACTTCTCTCATCAATTCCTTTAGAGCCTTCCCCTTATCTAAACATACCTCAAACCACCCAGGTCATCACTTATTCAACTTGAATTACTATACCACAGCATCCCCTTATTCTATCAATTCTGGTGACTTTCCATCACATCCCTAAAAATCCCTTCCACATGGTCTCAAATTCATTCTACAGATAAATACATCCAGACAAAACATAGAAGCTGAAAAAAAAAAAGTCAAATAGTTAAATTTATTATAATAAATATGAGCACTGTTATTCTTAATACAGCAAGGGTCATTGATTACATGATAACAGAGATTGAAGACTTCCACCAAACAGCAGTGAACAAACTGGAACCTCAACAAAAAGAGCTTGCCAACTCACTGAGAAAAGAGTAGTTAAAAAATAGTTAACACTAACTCCAGGAGTCATGGCAATAAGGAAAATAAAGTTTCCTACTAACAACGTTTACAAAGGATAAATATTCTTCTCATGATGGTTGGTGAAATAAAATTATCCATTTGAACAATTCTGTCCATGTATAAGTGTTCAAAGAAGCTGTTGACTTCCTTACAAGGAAAACATTCTAACATGGGCATAACAACGCATGAAGTATGCGGATTCATTGACACCACCTTCTGTAGAATGCAATAAATGCAGCCTTAGAAGATACCTTGGGTGCCTCGAAAAAGATAGAAGTTGCAGGTAACATAAAATACTGCCATGCTCATAAAGTAGTGCCACCATTGTTAATCAGAACTGTAATTGATGCTACCTGTACATAATGAAAACTTCAAATTAAAGTACATTTGGTTTTGCATGTATGCTAATACTTGGTATGCAATTTTTGTCTCTAGGATATTTGCGTAATTAGATCAGGTTATTGAAATTACTTTATGTACCACAAATTTTGTTAGATCTCAGAAGATTGCATCTTGTTAGAAACATAAGTTTCAGCATTGTTGTGCCGTTACCAGAGATGCTACATTGTTGCTTAAAACACTGTTTGCACAACTTGTGCAATCACATCATTTGGGCGATGCTGAGTATGATGCCAGTCAGCATTAAGTGATAATAAAAGGGATAACCTGCATCATTCCTATTTCTTTTATGAATCTTGAAACTGTACCATGCCAATTATTACATGGAGATTCCTGGAGTCTATAAATTTAACTCTGTGATGTAATGAGAATGTGTTGAACAATTATCCCACCTTCACTTATATGGAACAAAGATTACCGTAAACTAACCATTTCTATTTATTCCTATTTTTCCGAAGAAAATAAAACATGAATGTGGCCAAAAATTGTTCCATGTGAAAGTTTCCAACTGCATTTGGGGACAACACAACCCTTGATAGAGGTCAATCAGGTGGAAGAGAGGGTTACAGTCATTTGGTCCATACTCTTATTATGTATCTATGCTATAAATTGCAAATACAGTGGTCCCCCGTATTCGCAGGGGATGCGTACCAGACCCACCCCCGTGAATAGTTAAAACCTCCTTTTTTGTTAGTTAAAACTCAAGAAAACCAAAAAAACATTTTTACCTGGTTTTTTAATACATAGTTTTATCACAAAAAATGCATTTTATGATGAAATTGATAAAAAAAAAACCAGGAATTTGTGGATCCATGAATAGGTGAATTTTCCGCAAATAATGCGGGGAAACGTTCCAGAGAGAAATCGGCGATTGTGAGTCTGTGAATCTGGAGAACGCGAATACGGGGGTCCACTGTATTTGTTTTTTGCGATCCATCCCAGACAGACATCACTAACTTTTTCAAAATTTTATACACTTTGCTTTGGACAATTAATACAAATTAAAGTTATATACAATAAATTCTTGCACTGACATCACTTCTATATCTTTAAAATGCAAACTGTGGCCATTTGTTTTAAGTGTTGCATGCCAATGACAATTTGGTACTAACCTAGCATGGATTTAACTTTAATTTTGTTACCAAAAATACTAACAAATCACATTTTTACACAAGGAGAAAACTTAAAATGACCTTGATTTATATTTCACGGGATAAACACTACAAATAGAAGCTAAGATTAAACTTTTTATACACGCTGCATACCACTAAATATAAATTTTTATGTATATAACTTTCTGGCATTATATACAATGTATTAGGTAAACATACTGTGAACAAAGACCATTAATAACATGTTTACCAAGTTTCCTGTCTGCTTGGGGGAATAACTTATGAGGCAATGTAATGTAATACTTGCAACTGCACATAAACATATCCAAATATAAAGGGGTTTCAAACATGTTTACTTTACAGGCCAAAGAGGACTAAACTGCACTAATTGCTTCATTCTCAGCAATATCTTAATCTTAAACAAACTAGTTTCTGTGGCACATAAAGCTGAACAAAAGTTTCTTCTTCCTTGAACTTAGTACACAAACTTATTTCACACCAAACAAGGTATTACAACTCAAAACATGAAATTCGATCATACAAAAATGCATGGATCACTGTAAATAATTTAAGTATAACCTAAATGGTGCTTGTGCCATTCTCTCAAATGGCTGCTAAAGTAATTTTAAATACCTAACATTAGGAAATTCACTCCCTTAGTATGAACATTTTACATCATTTACACTATAATCAGTTGTATTATGTTAATCAATTTAAAAAGGTTCTCCCTGGATTTGAAAACAGCAAGTTTTTCATCCATGAATCCAATATTTTAAACTTCTCATTGCTTTGTTGCTTTTACTGACTAATCGGAAAACTATTACGTACTTTGGCTGCTTTAATTTACTGGCCAAAGCAATACACAGAAAAGAAAGCATTTCTCATTTATTCTTTAGCTGGACAATAAGCTTGTTAAACTTATTCAGAGGTTTATAAATTAGGATGATAATCAAATACTTTAGAATACTTATAGTAACACTTGAAAAATATACTTCAATTATTCTAAAAGTGATAAAATCTAGACATGGAAAAGTCTTAGATGATAATAAAGTATACATTCTAAATGAATTCCTGGAGCCCTAGGTAAGTTGAGTGTTCTGACTTTGTGTTCTGGTTAACTTGGTGTTCAACACCACATTATGCTTAAGCCAACCCTATGAGTAAATATGGAGCAAACTAACTTTGTTCTATTTTTAAGGTATGCGTATTTGAATGTTAATATAATTTCTGAAACATTATTGTAAAATAAGAGCCCGTGTACATATTCAAAAACTAAGCAATAAAAAACAGAAACCTTAGCCTATTTTCATATCTAAGTAAATATTAAGATATAGTAGCAAACTCTTCTAACAATAAAATTTCAGTTAACTGGTACATGGTGCCATAACTTGAATACTACTGAATAAGGAACTGATCAATTCATTTGCATTTCCAAAATACCTGATTGCTATGATCCAAAAAACTTTGGACATAGTGTGAGATTTCAAACCTATAAATGGCTGGCACATTCAGTATTCTCTAGTAAAACTACTCTTCATCAGTGATTCTTGCAGATCTAAATTCAATACTAGAGTCATTTGTGCATCAGTCTTATTTTCCCTCATATTAACTTCCTTTACAATTAACTTCTCATGTGTTGATTAAACCTTCCTACAGCCTTGTACTTCTAGGAAGCAAAGCTGAGTAAATCTTCTTGAGTTACGAAAATAAGTACATGTAACAAACTATTAAAAAATATCACTAAATGTATGATGGGCTTAAGATCTCTTTTTATGTAGTTTGACATACCAATGTGAATTCAAAACAGGTTCCAATAGGTATCTTAGAAGTATTTTCAATTGCAGAAAGTAAAACCACTAAATACTTGAGTTTTTCATCCCACATTTTTTAAATATATAGTCTATAACATGGTCATTTGAATGGAGGTAAAATGAAATGGTTTGAGGAAATATAAAATCATTATTACAGCACTACCAAAATCAATTTCTTAGGAGCAGCAGCAGCAGCAGCAGCAGCAGCAGCAGCAGCAGCAGCAACAGCGGCAACAGCAGCAGCGGCAACAGCAGCATCAGCAGCAGCGGCAACAGCAGCAGCAGCGGCAACAGCAGCAGCAGAAGCAGCGAAATTACACTAACACATAGTACAGAAAATAGAGCTCAAGAAGCCCAGCCTAACCATGGTATGATTTGAACCAAAGGTCACAATAATGATGAAGTATACGTATGGAACTATACCTTCTTGGACTTACTTCTTCATAACAATTTCTGAGGCACCTTTTGTGTAAATGCGAAATCCACCCCCCTCTCTGGGAATCACTGTGGACATGGACTTCCGCACAGAATTGAATGTATAAACACGATGAAAGTTTTCTTCTGTAATTTCATCACGGATCGCCTGATAACTTTTACCAAGATCCAAAACAAAACCCAACAGGGAGCATTCTGTTTTGTTGCCAACCTGCAACATAAGATTAAAATGTGATTATTCTTGTAATCTAATTCTTCCCCATCAGTAGATTAACATATGCACTCTACAAATGATTAAAATTTATTTCTATTCTTTACAAAATAATATTCTAAATAAAATGTATTGTACCTGTTTTGGGAGGTCTCCTGGATTGTCTCCTGGTAAAACACGTGAAGTGTAAGCAGAATTGATACTAATGGCGTGAACTATCAAGTCTGCAACATGGTGAGGCAGTGAATCATATTTTGGAGTAGTTTTGTGGTCTTCACCGCATACAAAAGACTGCACAACTGTCATACGATTTGTAGTGAGAGTACCAGTCTTGTCTGAACAAATGGAAGTTGCATTACCCATGGTCTCACAGGCATCTAAATGACGTACTAAATTGTTGTCCTTCATCATTTTCTGAAAATATAAGAAATAACATAGGTTCAAAAATCAACTGTGAAAACTACCCCATAGCAATTTTTAAATAAATGCATCGGCATAAAAAATATTTGATCTGCTTTTATACATGCAATCCATGGTATTTATGTACCAATAAAAAAAGTTAATATGAAAATTAATTTAAAAATAAAAATTGGTTAACCTGTTTACCAAGATTTCCACAATAAACCTGATTCTATTAATTCATTACCTAAAATTCCAAATAGAGAAATTTAAAGGTTTATTTGGCTTCTCAAAAAGGTTTTGCCAAACTTCAAAAATATTTGGTTGAAAAAGGTGCAACAGACAATGGCATTCACTCCAAGCAATCCTCTCTTATGTCTGGCCTGTTTTTGTAAACTTGGGAATATTAACTTCTCCTTTTTGATCATTTTTGTCTGTTGTCTACCCTTTCTTCAATCATCAGAGATTGTGCAATTTTGAGAATGTTTGTCTGACCTCACTCTACCTTGGTGACCAAAGATGAGCAGGTTTTTTCTGTGACATTGTATTATAATTTTGCAAGTGTCTTGTCTTGACGACTAGGAACAGACTGCAGTATCTTCAATTTATCTTAGCCTTTTCCTACAGTCTACAGTTAGTACTATATAAAGTCTGACTTTTTAAAACTGACTCTCTTAGGACCAGGCCACTGTCAGACCACAGAAAATCCTGGATGACATAAATCACACCGAATAAAGCCCCTAAGTGAACAAAGTCTTGCCATCTCATTCCGTATAAATATTGCTGGGTTATCAAAAGTAGAACAAAGATTATGAATAATCACTATCATTCATAAGGTTTAGTTTATAATGGAAATTCTAGCCGGCTCCATGCGCATCTCCCCAGAAATGCTTAGGCCTTTTCTTCATTAGACCTTAAACCACTTTATAAGTGCACTGTCTAATTCTGATCTCCTGGCACCTTTCAATGTTTTCTCATTTTTCAAACTTTTCCAACCTTCATTTTCAGCAAAAACCTAAAAATCTGCTGCTTTTGTTTTTTTTACACCGTGTGTGTGTGTGTGTGTGTGTGTGTGTGTGTGTGTGTGTGTGTGTGTGTGTGTGTGTGAGACACATCCATTTGTAAAAGTCAAATTGTGTAATAACAGTTGTATTAAGAATAACCATAATTCTAATAGAAAAATTGTTTTACATAATGTACTCAACTATATTTCATGCATTATCATATTATTATTAAATTAAAATTGAACATGGCAATCAGGTGTCATTTGCATCCTGGTTATGTTTACATTGTTAACATGCCATTGATTTCGGAAATTTGTTTTTCGTAAATTATCAAAGCTGGCTTTAAAAATTCAACTTTATTTATAAATGCCATAAATTAAGTAAAAGTGTGATTTCATCAGTATCGAATGTTGCTTTTGCCTCTTCCAAAACGTTTTGTGGCTTTCACATTATCCATTTCTTCAGCCACAGCTACAATCGTAAATCTAGAAGGATACTTACATAATAATTTCCTCTCCTCTGAGTGAAGGCTGAATAAAGATATGACAAATTTTTTTAATCAATTTGTATTTTTCATGACAAGCAAACCTGAGGTCTTAACATTAGGATAAATCTTCTAGCAACAGCTGGAAAACCGGTAAAATTAACAATTATTGTGTATGCAAGGAACTATTGGCAACTGTGCTTGATCATGAGCTATGTGGGAGCTCCCGCAATCCCTTTGGCATCTCATGACCGCACTGGTTACTCTTCCAACCCCGTCAACTGTCAGAGGGGTGGTTACAGGTAGTCCCTTTACCTGTTAAGACCTCAGGTTTGTTAGTTATGAAAAATACAAATTGATTACAAAAATTCATCTCACTGGGGGTTTGCCACCTTTAGCCAATTTCCGAATAAAAGAATTTCTAAGAATATTGACCTCTATCTTAGAACTGGATATATATGAGTATCTCAGGTTCATATTTCTGGGTGATTTATACAATGTCATAGTTCATTGCATTTGTGAAAGATAAGAAGCTAACTGTTCTAATAACAAACCAACGTGTCCTCTTATGTGGGCTCGTTATCATTCCTTTCTCTCGTTGCTAAAGAGAGAATATGTTGCTACTGTAAAGGTATCTTATAAAATTTATCACTGACAGCATGGCTATCTCACTCACCTCTATACAGTCCTTGTCCAGCATCTTCTGCAATTCCTCCCGAAGAGCCAAGGATTTCAGAGAATCTGGAGGATATGCCTTCCTGAGCTGTGGTTTGTCCAACAGAGGAGAGAAGTCGAATGGCAATAGGTACCCCACCCGAAGGACATCTACCACCCACTTCTCCGCCCCATAACTTTGCTACTTGGCACAATGGCCCGCCAGGCACCCCCCACCCGTGGTGCAGGAGAGGGAGAGGCGCCTAACCTACCGACGGCCTCCTTTACCTCTGTCCCTTCGGCCCCTTCTTGGCTTAAAGGAACGAGAGCAAAAGGGACGTCGGTCCTCTGACCTAGGCTGAGCCGATCAGGAAGGCCCTGCTGAAATCGAACTCCTCAACGGCCTACCAGGCGACGATCTTCTTGACTGCTACTGGACCTGGGGAGGATGAGGAGCCGGACGTCTCCGAGGACAAGACTACGACTTAGACTCCAACTTAGACACAGCCTGGTGCACCAGTCTGTCTTTGGTGTCAGCCCAGCGCCGGTCTATCGCATTTTCGAGCTCAGCCCGAGGAAACAAAAATTGGGACTTGAACAGATCTCCATTTCTCAATGCCAGCAAGGACTCTGTAAAGTGATCTCTCCATCCTAGATAATGCCGTGTCTCTTCTAATCAGAAGGAGTAACACTGAGGTGAGCCATATACGAAAACACTTGCCTCCAGACTGAAACAGACTGGCAAGCGTGGATGCACTCACCAACCCTTCTGGGGACCTGTCAGAAGCTATCTTGGCAATGACCACAGACCAGAAGTCCAGCCAAGAAACCGTCTGGAACATGGAGGCTGCCATAGATTCCAACGCTGAGGCTTCTTGTGGAGACAAGGATGGAGCCACCGACCTCACCTGCTCCAAAGTCAATCCCGGCTTCAGGCGAATGACATCTGGGTTAAGATGGCGCAACATCAAAAATGCAGAGTTCGTAGCACTTCATATGTCTCGTGAGAGACGGGGTTAGTAGCTTGGCAGAGTCTTTAGAGCGAAGCGAACCATCCCAGTCCGAAACAGACTGGATGTGCCCCAAAAAGGAAAGCTGAAGAGATGATTTGGGATCCTGCATAGCTCCCACCAAGGCTTCTGACCAAGAAGGAGTGTAAGATGACCGAGCCTGAGTCGTACTTTCCAAATTGTTGAACCCACGAATGAGATCAACAACTTCCGAAAAGGAAGACAAAAACCCATGTGTGTTTCCCTTCTCCTGCTTCGGCAACGGAGACCGACGACGAAAAGAATGTGTAGGCTCCTCTAAGGCACCTTGCTCATTAAAATTAACGGAAGGATCAGCAGCCAAACAGCCCAAAACACCAACTAACCTGTCTGGGCTGGGTCCACGTGCCGGCTCCCGAGACAAACCCACTACAACACTAGGAACATCATTATGCACTCCTCCAACAGATGACTTGTTAACATGTCCGTGAATGGTCACGGGCATGGCAGACGTACGAACAAGAGTTGGAGAGGAATCCCGAACACTCGAGATCGAAGGAGAATCCCCCCCAGTCAAACTCTTGGAAGCAATAAGGAGAGGGGGAGGCAAACACTCCTGCTGCACCAACTCCATGCTCACCACCTTCAACCTCTTGACAGGCACCTTGAGATCCTTACAGGCAATGAATAGGCCATGGGGAAGTAGGAGCACTTGCATAATGTGCACAGACAGGGGAGGTTGCAACACGTTCACGATGTGCATGGATGGGGAGATTGCAACACGCTCGCAATTTGATGCAGAGGACGAAGCAGCTACTGCAGACTGCACAAGGGAAGATACACGAACACTCTCCGAAACACCAACACTCGAGAACGCGTCCGCGTTGTTCCTCCCTCGTAGGCGAAGAAAGAGCAAAGTCCTTAGACTTCCAACGCTTCATAAGCCGACGTGGCGTAGAGGGGGAAGAGGGAGAGGAAGACTGCACTGGTTTCTTACGTGATCTCTTCGCAGGAGGCGGGGACGATCCAACACGTTTCCTTCCAGTCCTCCCAGCCGACAAGGCAGCCAACTTAACATCCAAAACAGAGTCCAACCCCTTAAGCACTGCCCGGCATATAACTTCAGACTGATCTGCAAGAGAAGGCTCCGATGGCATGGAAGGGAGATGCAGTGAACTGGGCGGCAGAGCTGACGTCACGGCTAAGAGAGGCAGTGCAGAGGAGACGACTGGGAGTGACATTATTGATGGAAGTGATGTCATGGCTTCCCCTTGGTCTGAAAGAGAAGCAAACGCCTCTGGAGGAGGAATACACGACTGATCCCGTGACGTCATCAACGGGGCTGACGCCACTGCTTCCTTCCGACTCAAAGAAGCGAGTCACTGGTAGAGCAATACAAGCTGGCTGACCTCGGCTACCCACAAAGACGAGGCTGTGGGGAGGGGGGAGGGCCTGGCCGGCGTGAGGAGGGGGGGGTAGCAAGCCTCCATAAAGTGCGCTAGCAACCCCTCCAAGGACGGGGGACCCCCTAACCCAAGCGTCTTCGAAATCGCCGCCATCTTGGATCCCTTCGACTCTGGAATAAATGAGAGTGATGAAAAAGCCTCCCCCTTCCCAGGAATCAAATTAACTCCTGAAGAAGAAGGGGCGACATTACAAAAATCAGCCTGGGGGCCTCCCGATACTTCCAGCGACGAATCAATGGAAGAAAAGGAAGGATACACAGGCACAAAGCCACTATGGGGGTGAATACTGCAGGAGATGAAGCATCGGGAAGAGGCAAAAAACCTTCCCAAGAAGGAAGAGTCGAAACCCTCCGATGCTCTCTCTTGCTATAAAACTACTCCCACTGCTCTTTAGGCCATGCCCAGCATTCCGTGCAAGGATTCGTTATAGTACAAAAATTAGAATGGCACCTGCTACACATGATGTGGGGATCGGTCACCACTGAAGCCAAAAAATGAGAACAGGGAAAACCTGAATTCCGGGCACACATGTTGACGAAGCCGAGAAGGAGCAGAAGAAGCCATAATATCAGCCACACACGCACACGCACACACTAAACACAAACGAAACGGGCAATGAACTGGGTGAAGGCCGAGAGAGGTCAACCACGACTCTCCCCCAGGCAGTTAAAGAAAAGATGGACACAGTGGCGTAGGTGCAAGGTCCTTGACCACTCTTCACCCGATCTACGCATGCGTTGCCAGATATCAGGAGATTCCTTGCTCTTCTTTTTAACCTGATCCAGCTGGGCGCTAGAAATGATCCTATTGTTTAGACCGAAGGTTTTTCACGTATGAACAAAGAATTGATATATAGACAAAAAGATACTTGTTCAGCCCTCTCTTTCTCTCTTCTCTGGAAAAGATATATGTATTTATGGGAGGGGAAGAAGTGTTGCCTATAGAAGTTCATTTCAATCTTTTGATATTGTAAGGAGTCTCTCTTATTGACTGTGTATATATTTCTAATGGTAAAATGTTTCAGATGACTTTGAAATTATGATATGTTTGATGTAGGATGATACTGTAAACATACATTTGGTATCTAAACTTTCAAGATAGGCAGATAAAAGCATTTTTAAAGGAGAGTTCTAAGCATTCTTAAAGGGGAGTTCTAACTATTCGTGGGTTCAAGCTACTCGTGGGAGTGTCTGGTACCCATTCCCCATGAATACGGGGGGAACACGGTACAGTAGGTATACTGGGTATGCAAATTACGGTTCTTTTGTATGCTCTAAATTTTTAAGTTTCACAATGTTGTCATTGGAAATAATCTGTAATTGTGTACATACGGAGCAAGATTCAGTTCTGAAATCCCCCAAAAATCCAAAAACTGAAACAATGCGTGGAGCTGCCCTCATTAGCCACTTAAGAACTAATGGCAGTCGATTCAAAAATTCTGGATTATGGGAGTTACTGGACCACAGAGTGCCGATTTAAGAGGCTGGAGTCTGTTGGACTGTATATCAGTTAAAAATGTCCTCAATTTATCAGTTTCTATTTGTAAGCCAAGTTCTGTCCTACAGTTTTAACTGGTTCATCCCTGCTTTACTATTGAAATGCACGGAGCTAGAACTATAACTTTGGGTCCCCTTGATGCAACCGATGACCAGGACTCTCTTGGCTGATGTTATGACTAGTAGTCTACTGTTCTCTACTGATCTTATTCATGACTGAAACCTTACTAACTGGATCATAGTTGGGTGGCTGGCAAAACGCTAAAGTCTAATGGACAGGAGTCTGAACTAACCATATCTTCCACAACTGGACTCCTCATGGTAATGTTCATAATTACTATTTTGATCATAATGAACTTATTGTTGAGACTAGGTCTCTAACTATCCTGTTATGCATTTTGATGATGAATGTAATTAACAAGCACAAGGCTAAATTAAAGCAGAAAAGTGATTGTGATTGTGAGTGGCACGTCAAGAGCCAGTTTTGGAGCTATTCAGCACATCTTTTACACCATTGAATGATGCACAGGTGTAAAAAAAGTAAGAGGGTTTGAAATGAAATGGAATCAGATAATTCTATACCCCATATAACAGTACATTTCAAGATGTATACTTTGGATATACGTATACTAGCCTTAATGTTTGTCAATTCATTCAGAAAACTTCAAATAACAAAAATCTTAAAATCCATATAAGTTTATGAAATTTAGTAATTTCTTATATCTATAATGGTTAATTTCATTCACATAAAACTCAGCCAAACAAAATATGAGACTCTCGAAGACCAACTATTGCATAACCTACAGATGGATAACAGTTTTCTACTAATTGTATACAGGCAGTCCCCAGGTTACGACGGGTTTGGCTTACAACGTTCCGAGGTTAAGGGCTTTTCAAGTATATTCATCAGAAATTATTTCCAGGGTTACAATGCATGTTCCAGGGTTACGACACCTACAACGCTGATCTGGCAGATGAAATATGACACCAAAAATGCAAAATAATCAATATTTCAAGGATTTTTTTTATGTAAAATGCAATAAGAATGCAGTTTACATGGTTTTCAATGCACCCCAAGCATTAAAAGTAAGGTTTCCTTAGGGTTTTTTATGATGTTCCGGCTTGCGACAACTTTCAGCTTATGATGCGTCTCAAGAACGGAACCCCCGTCGTAACCCAGGAACTGCCTGTACTGAGTTTACTAAAATTTACTTTTCAGATAATGAGAATTCTAAAGTACCTGGGTTTTAAAATACATTTTCACTTAAGAAAAAATTAAACAAACCAAAAAACAGTGTTCAATCACCATATGAAAAACTTCAATGATGTTGCGTGACAATTTAACACAATATCAGCTTGGATACATACAGCATTAAAACTCACCTTAACAGAGTAAGCAAGCGATAACGTAACAGCTAATGGCAGACCTTCCGGAACTGCTACCACCAACACAGTAACACCAATAATGAAGAACTTCACAAAATGATTGGCATAAAATGGATCCCAATCTTTGCCCTCCACAACAAAAGTTTGTACGCAAAAACGGAGAATCAGAATCACAACAGTCAGCACAGCAATGAAAGAACCTGGAATTGAACAAAATAAAGGTTAAGAACACTACTGACCAAAGTATATTCTCTTAGAATGCTAAGGCCTGTAAATGAAAATAGTTCCATCAATGTAAGCTTACTTACCACAACATCATAAATAATAAGCCCCACAAGCAAGTAGTACCTAGGATGTGATACAAACATACCTATAATGTGATACAAACATTTTTCTAAAAACTTCAATGTAACTTCATGGAAGCATTATTTTTCTTGCTAGTACACTTAGACATATAGTACACCTTGTTCAGCGTCACCTATGGCAACTGTAGTGGTTCCTCATTTCCTGTGAGCCGAGTGTATCCCAATGGACTCAAAACTTAACTAAGGCTAACCAAATGTGTTAGAGATGGTGAAAAACAGATGAAATATGGATTTCACAACTTTCAGGCCCTCTAGGGTGAGTGGTATCTGATCCACATATTTAAAGTTTAAAGACCAATCATGACAAGGAAGACTGAATTGGTATATTTATACTGATTAATTTTACAACACAAAAAATTGAGGTGGTTTAGCATTGCAGTTTAGTTTATTCTGCTATATATTAATACTGACATGGTTAGTAAGGATTGATAATGTTATGGAAGAATACTGCTGATATAGGCACATGCAACAGTTACTTACTGTACTGTATTTGTAGTCTCTCATTAATACTGCATTTACTGTATTAATTATTTATCAATGTTGAAGCTGTCAAGTTGTGGCTACATATGGTAGGGATAACAGATGATTTGAAAATGCTTTAACCAGCTAACTGCTTCAATTGTCATTCTTACACTTCCTTCTTTCTGTTATAAAATGACATTTTTGTTATAAAATTAAGTTTTATATAGATTACTTACCAAGTAATTACATAGCTATATTCTACCCTAACATGGTAGCTTTTAGAATTTTAAATTCTCTGTAACACGCTATTGTTTCAGTGTAGTTGATAAGTCCCACCCACTTACAGGTATAGATAGGTATAAAACTGCTGACAAGCTCAATTCATTTTAACTCTATGTCCATAAGAGGGAAGGAGGGAAGGCTGACTCTGTAATTGTATGAACTTGGTAAGTATATAAAAAACTTAATTTTATTATAAAAATGTCATTTTCATATAAATAACTTACCAAGTACTTACAAAGCTGAATCTCAAATTGGCAGGGGTTGGGTTTAATGGACACTAATGCTATCAAAGTTAAAGATCACATGACCAGACTGAGACAACGCATAACCAGCTGGCTACCAAAATCAAAACAAATAAAAAATAAGCAGTTCTAACAGAAGCTACATAAATGAAAATATCACACACGCTAAAGATATTAATGCGTACGTCACTGGATGGAGACAAGAGCAACCAGCCAGCGACCTAAACAAAGCTGCATGGAACACAAACAATGTTCACTTTTCAAGTGTTGTACCTATCTATACCCATAAGTGGGTAGGACTTAGCAACTGCAATTAAACAATAGCGCATCACCGAGAATTTAAAATTCTAAAAGTTGCCGTGTTAGGATAGAATATAGCTATGTACGTAATTACTAATTAAGTTACTTATATAAAACTGCCCTTTTTTATGGATTTTTCTATTAATTACAGACGTCATAAGTCTATATTTTATTAAAAAAGTAATTGTTAATTCTTTGATAATGTATGCAGACCTAAACTAGGAAAAAGTTAAGGACTTTCAAGATTACTTACCTTCACCACATTCATCTTTCAATAATATAAAGCTCAGGAACACCACATCTGAGCTTGAAACAAATATGCATAATCACTAAAAACTAAATTGATTATACCATAACAAATGTAATTTTGAAAAACATTTACTGTACCCTATACAAAAATTAGTACAAATTGTCAACATGGTTAGTATATGAATGCCATGACTAAGCATGAAAGAAATCGGCCAACTTGTCCTAGGTTAACTACAAAATATAAACATAAAACTGTCTCACTTCCTCAATTAATTCATTTTTATATTCATTCCTTTCTCTTGGCTAAAGGTTCAGTAAAACAGACACTATGAACAATAGAGCAGACATTTAATTCTGACATTGTGAATTATTGTAAAAATCATGCCTAAGCTATACTTTTCAACTACTTTATGGCTAACATGTCTACTAAAAAGCTTTGCATCAAAGGAAGAAAAATTTTTTAAACATTTATTAGACTTCTATAGAAGGGCACATAATTAACACTAAAGCGCTTTCTCACACTCCTTCGCATGCTCCACAACTACACTAAGTAGGAGCATTCCATTTTTATTAACACTGGTAGGTGCAACTGGTTTCTTTTACATGGAAAAAAGGTCTGCATGATTAATGAGTTTGTGAAAAAAAAATTTTAACCATAAAAATAATAGTTTCTATCAATATGGCCAACTGCATGCAGGTACACAAAAGGTAGACAGTCGCAAGCTGATAAGTGAACACTGGACAGAGCAGTTCAAATACTTGGCTTTAATGTTATAAAATCTTTCAGAATATTTCATCTTATTTATCCTCCGTCCTATTACTTGTGACTTTGGATACTGGTAAGTAATTAATAAGACTACTTTAATGAAAAATGGCTACTGCCATCAAAAGGCATAACAAACAGTGGTCTACAGTGCCCATTTTCCTAAACACTGCTTGTTCCCTTAGCACAAAATGAAATGACATGAAAGCTGGCAAGTTGTTGGTTTTAGGGTTTTAATTATTACTTGAAGTTAATGGTCTTTCACATGGCTTACCATAATTGTGGGTATTTGACATGCAATAAACTTGACATCAAAATATGAAGGCTGAAAATTTTTACATCCAAATCCCTATAAAAATTATAAGTATATAATATGAAACAGAAAGGGTATGAATTCATTGCTTATACAAATATATTGTTCTTAAACTTTGCGAACTAAGGATATTACCTATATCAAAGAATAGTATACAGTATATTACCTATATTAAAGAATAGTATACATGCAACATACCAATGGCCTTTTTATTTGAATATTCTAAGTATATGATTTAATGTACTACATCAAGGAATATATTCGAAGGGAGACTCTCGGTTTCATAGATTAGCTTCTAAGTAAATAATGTTTCAATTTACATGGATGAGACATTCTTATAAAAATCTAATATATTCATGCAAAAAACCAACATGACATATATCTTCGAGTCTGAGGATACAGTGACTTTATGGCAAGCTACATAAATTGACTTTCATTGTCAAGCAGTTACATTGAGACACCCATCTGTAAACTTCAAAGATTTCAAAATACAGTACCATATATAAAAATATATGAAATTAACAGAACCCTGACAAGATGCCCCTAACATTTCATCAAAAAGATACCTAACTGGTCAGCATCACAAGGACTCCAGATTATGTATTGTTACAACACTGAAGCATGGTGACGTCAATGAATTTTGACAGCTAAACAAGAAGAAACCAAGAAAGGTTGAAAAAAGGAAATAGATGAAAACAATACAGGTAGAGGACAAGAGAGTGTGATAAAGAACCTTTAGTATTGCCTATAATAAAATAGCTTGGGCACACATCGAGCAAACATAAATTTGTTTTCCAAGATGTTCAGCCCAAAATCCCCATTTCCTGAGATTGAGTCCTATTTTCCATCTAATCAATCACCTTTGGGATATAATAAAGAAGAGATACGACACAGAAACAACATGCAACAACGTAACACAGGATAACAATCCTGAAATATGCACAAGCTTGCAACAAGCATTGTTAAAATTTGGAAATTAGCTTTCCAGTATACCAACAGTAGGCATATAAAAATAAACTAAATACAATGGTAGATAAAAACATATATGATGTGGCATGACAGATGAAACACCCTTAGTGCCAGGGAATATCTTCTGGCAACAATAAACAATCTTTATGCATCGTCATAAAGACGACCTGACTCCAGATAAATTCTCTTCACCAGAGATGTGAATTTTTATCTAACTCTCTCCTTTGGACTGACACATCAAGACATGAAGTATAAGAACATTCTCCAGAATGTAAGAAAGGACTGGTAGGATACAGTTCACAAAAACTGTACACATTAAATATGACATTTTTATATTAAAAGTTTTATATATACGTACCAAGTAATTAGTTAGTAGTTTCATTTATTCGCAGCAGTTTAGATTCAAATTTCACAGTAGCAACACCGACATTCTGTGTTCAGAGTAAGTGACCAGTCTCGCTGCCTAGCGAGAGGGTTAGTGACTACTCAGCAGACAATACTCATTCCTTTTATCCTTATATCCAACAGAGGGGAGGAAGGAGGGCTCCTATAATGAAATTACTTGGTAAGCATATAAAACTTTATTTTACTATAAACATGTCATATTTATATAACTTACCTAGTAATTACATGGCTGATTCCCACACTGACAGGAGGTGGGAAGCATGGGCATATTCTACTCTAAAAGTATGAATTCCTATAATGAACTAGATATAGAGAAGTTGCTAGCATTGAAAACAATAATTGTAGTTCCTTGTTACTCAAGAAAGCCTGCAGTAGAAACTGCCTCTGGTTGGTGCTCAACTTGGCCTGTAGTGGCGCTGCAGTACAGCCGAGGGCCCCCTCTACTTAAGGAGGAGCTTAGTAGCGGAGGAGTACTCCAATTGCTAACAAACCATCAGTGAAAGGCAGCCAAAGAACTATCCAATGGCTAGCAGAACTTTCAAAGTGCCCATGCCCTGGGTGCAATGCCATAATAAAAACAACCAAATTATGTTGTCACCTACACTAAAGTAAAACAATAACCCATCTACTAAAAGTGCAGGGTGCTCTGGGGTACACTGTATCTTCCCGGCTCCCAAAACTTCAATACTTCACTACAAGGTGTAGGTCAAGACAATAGGAGAGAATCCTATGCTCCCTTTGTGATACCATTCAAGTAACTAAAATTCACAAGGTACAGCCCCAATTTTACACTTAAAAACTCTAAAAATCATGAGACATGAAGAACTAACAGCTTGAAAGCTAATGAGGTAGAGACTTGTAACATCTTTAGCTTTTGCTAAAAAGGAAGCAAATGCTTCTCCTAAATCTGAGTGTCTCACACAAGATAAAGTCCATTAGGGTAACGGGCAAGATGTTTTAATCAGGGGACAAGATGAGTTCTTGCCATAACACCCTGAGTTATAACTGGTTCAGGGATTCCAGTTTTCTAGGAAATACCAGACCATCCAGCCAGGCAGAGAGCCCTCTATTTCTCAGCCCCCGAGAGTGCTTCAGGCTCCCAGAGAATGAGCTGGCACCAGGCTGTAGTTATTGTCAGGAGTTCTAATTAGAAGAAGAAACTAGAACTTCCTAAAACAAGAGCTTGTGGACTGCCTTCAAACCTGAACTTTCAAATCGAACGGAAAATCTATTCTCCTCAGAGATAGTGAACGCTATTGGGTGCTCAGAGCAAGAGCTTGTGTCATGGCAAAAGCTGGTGCTGAGCTGTCAAAGTCTCTCAGCAAAAAGATTGGGGGTTTCTTTATTTCTACATAATTTATAAACTTGTCTCTTACTAATTCATTATAGTATTTTCTTTAATGAATTGATATTAGTGCTGTTTAAATGATAGGGGCAGTCCCCAGTTGACTGTAGATCTCTTGTTGAAGCGAGGTTGTCTGTGAAGACATGGTGGGGGAGGTGCAGGATCCAACCACAACCGAGCAGGTTAAGGACCATGATACAGACCAAAATAGGGCTAAGCGGATCACGGAGCTTGGAGATTGTCTGAACATTGTATAGTACCTCCTTGATCGTCATGAAGGGCACGAGGAGAGGAGGTTTGATGTATGACACACCATCATGGAATCTGATGTACATGCTATAGGGATGGTATAGTCACAAAAGGAGGAAGATGTGGATTCCTCAAAAGGGGCAAACAAGCCACAGACAGGTCTGTCCCATAGATTCCACATATCCCACCAATCCGGGAATCGACGGTCCCCTCCTGATGTCACAGGACAACTGATAATACAGGTAAAGGGAGACATGGGGTAAAACCTTTCTTACATAAAATATTAGAACTCTGGTGCCGTCTGAATGTACCACAGTACGTATACGATTTCACTAAGATCAAGCAGCATTGGTGTTATGTGAAGAAACTTTCAAATTGATAAGAAGAAAGTGGAGGGTCCGTCTTTCCAGGAATCGCTCCCCAGAAAATCCAGTCCACAAAAAGGCTCCCCAATCCAGCACCAAAGCACTGAAAAGACATTCATGACTACATTCGCAGATGAAGGAACTTCCTCCCTGAAAGTTAAGTTCAGATGGAGAAACATTTTAATACAAGAGGACTAAGGACTCTGGAGAAAACCTGTGCTGTTATGAGGCTGACACTCAGATCCTAACAGTAGAAAAACCTTGACTTGTGACAAGGGTCTAATAAACTTCCCGAACTGGCAGGGACAAGGAAGGGTGCTTCCTGCATCTCCAAAATCTATTCTATCGCCATGAAGATTAAATAAAAAAGTTTTCTGGTTCATCCTCATTCACTTTGGGCATGGCTTTCCTGAAGAGCATGGCAATTCACAGCCCAAAGAACAAATATTAGGATGTGCAGAATCGCTGACCACCATACAAGTACAAGCAGTCCCCGGTTATCAGCGGACTCGGTTAATGGCGATCAAGTTTTATGGAGCTTGTCTAGCTCCATAAAATCAGTGATTTATGGCATCATAACGGGCTGAGTTTTGGTTAGCAGTGCCATAAGGTGCCAATAATAGTTATGGTGCAACAGAGGTCCCATTAAGCAGTTATCGGCGCCATTAACCAAAACTCAGCGACTTAAATTGCCAATTTTTTATTAATGGCAGTTTTCGTTTATCAGCACCCTGCCAAGAATGGAACCCCACACCGATAACTGCGAACTGCCTGTAGTTGGTATCTCTGCAAACAAACATACCACCAAGAGAAAACATAAACATCCATGCAGATTTGACAAAAAGTGGACTACATAGATAATGCTCAGCGGGGACTCAACAATACCCGTGCATAGAACTACGTATATGCAAAGGAAAATCTGAAAAGTTATTAATGGCTTAAAAATTTCTAAAACTGTAATAATCTGGGTACTGTGATTTTATGCAAGACATACAGAGGTGGCCACTGAGCACATTACTAAAGACAGGATCAACCAGGTATTAGCTAAGTGCCAGGTGAGCTAGTAGCCCAGACACCAGACGTACAATGTCGTCGGGCTAACTCGTAGCTATCGGTGTCAAACCAAGCTCAGCGAAGGCACCGCTAAAGAACACTCATGTAAGGATCTTGGCTAAACGGCCCTCCAAAATCCTATCACAGCTAAAACTATCTCCTGCTACATTATACCCTTTCACTCAATCAATTCTGGAAAGGAAAGTGTGGTACTGCAACTTTGCTGCAGTAGCGAACAATAGACTGCAAATTCGCTATTAAGTTAAAGGGGTGAAAAACATATCAGAACTTAATTAACAAACAATAAATACTAATCCTGCAAAAAGTGTTTTGAGGAAATAAAATTCATTTTTAAAATTGGTTTGGTTACAAATGCAATGTTTACACTACCCTACTCAAAAAAGACAGTAGCGAATGCAACGTTTACATTATTACGCTATGTCTATCAACTCGGCAACACTTTACATCATTACGTTTACTCCTCGTAAAGATGAGTTAATCAAAAGGTTGTAAGTTCGCTACTGAAGCACTGTTATCGAACAATATCATGTCCATAACAAACGTAAATATTGGTTTGACAAACCAATGTTTAAAGTCTGCCACTCAGCAAAGGGTAGTTAATCAACTGCAATTTTGAAACAACAAAACAACAAAAAAACTCATCCTGAAGCTTTCAGCTGAAGCTACTCGACTTTTAGTTTGAATAAAGTCCAGTAAATAACCGCAAAAAAGAACAACTGCTGCCAACAGCCGATGTTATCACCAACAGTTGCAGATACGGAGCATTGTCTGCCGAATCGTTGCTAACCCTCTCGCCAAGGGGCAAGACTGGTCACCTACACAAAACACAAAGTGTCGGTGTCGTTACCATGAAATTTGAATCTGAACTGCTGGGAAAAAATTAAGCTATTAGCTATATAATTAGTAAGTTACTAATATACAAAAGGGGTTCATAAAGAGCGTTTTTCTCAGCAAAGGAATCAGAGTGGTGAAATGAAGCAATAGTGCAAAGGCTCTGTGCTTACATCACTTGTGACAATAATAATCAATTCTAGAACAGAATAAGTATACATACACAACTAGCTCTGGATCTTACCAACTCTCAACTTTCTTGCCTAAGGGACAAGACTGGTCACCAACACAGAACACAGAATATTGGTGTTGTTACTGCAAAATTTGAATCTTAACTCCTGGGAAAAAAAGAAACTAATAGCTATGTAATTACTTGGTAAGTTTCTTATATAAAACTAGGGGTTCACAAAGGGCAAAATTTTTCTCAGCAAAGGAATCAAGAGAAGTGAAATGACAGAATAGTACAGAGGCACTGTGCTTACATTGCTTGTGATAAAAATACTCAATTCTAGAGCAGAAAAAGTATACACAACTAGCTCTGGATCTTACCAACTCTCAACTTCCTTGCCTAGCTTATTCTTAAAAGGCAGAGTATTTGGATTACAATCTGGCCTAACTTATTCTTACCAGGCAGAGTATCTGGATTACAATTGTAATAGCAGCATTAAATGGATTTCACAATTCTTAACCCCTTACTAGGCAAACCTGAGATATCTTGTGATCAGCGTTCTAAAAAATTTTTTACTTACAAGATGTCTCACAAGTAAAAAATTAAATGCTTAATGTAGGACTAATACAAGATGTCTTAGGATTCAGTGTTGTTTTAAGGCTAATTCAAGATATCTTGTTTGACAGTGGTAAGCATCATTAGTAGCACTTCCATGGTCATCCTGGTAATTTTTTTTTTTTTTTGCTTCCTTTTGCCTGATTTTAGGTAAGTTGGTAGTTTTATTTGTCATCTTAGACTGTTTATATGTTATATTATTGATTTCTCACATTGCTCTTGTGTCTTTTGTTAGCTAATTCCTTGACATTTGTGATACATTGCGTAACTGGCAATCTTGAGAGTTCTTTTGTTTATTTTTTATCTTCTCTTAGTCTGTTTTTAGGTAAGTTTGGTTGCTTTAAATGTCATCTTAGACTTAATATATGTTATATCATTGATTTATTGAGTTGATGTTGTGTCTTTTGTTAGTCTCTTGACCGTCTGATGAGTACTATATTTTTTATTTCTTCTTTCAATTTGTTTTTTATTCAATGATTATTTTCAAAAAGACTAAAACTATGTAGATGAGATATTTCATGATTGACCAAAATAGGTATAATTTGTACAAGATAAATCATTAATGACAATAAAAAGGTTTCAAAACGAGTTTCTACAAATCACTATTTATATAAAATAATCATAATTTTATGTTGAAATTAAGAAGTATAGTCTAAACTTATATTTTCAATTAATTGAATAAAACTGGAATCTTTTTGACACATTGCTACAAAAAAATTAGGTCCATTAAGGGGTTAAGCAACTCCAGATTAGTATCTTCATTAGTTTACTCAGTCTCACGCATCAGAAAATATTAACATTTAAGATGATGTAGGATGCACAGTGAATGCTAATGGCAGACCGAAGCAACCATATGTGACAACAGTGATTAATACTCCCAGTTGTTTCCATTAAGATTAACATTCATAAATTTTAGACTTGCAAGCAAACTATTAGCTTTAACCCTTAATGGACAGAATGATCCTAGGGAGTATAGTAATAACAGGTTTGGGGTGGTGGATGGATTGATCCTGTAGATTAAAAATATTTTCGTTTGTTTGTATGGTGTTTTTACGTTGCATGGAACCAGTGGTTATTCAGCAACGGGATCAAAGGCTTTACGTGACCTCCCAACCACGTCAAGAGTGAACTTCTACTAGAAATACACATCTCTAACCCCTCAATGGAATGCCAGAGAATCGAACTCACAGCCACCGAGGTGGCAGGCCAAGACCATATCAATCATGCAGTATGGCGCTGGTATTAAGCGATGTTGATTTGGAAAGAACGGGCGAGAAAGAGGTGCCAATAATTCTATAACCCATAAATTCACTAATGGCAACTTTTACACTGGCTAAAACCACGAATTGGGCATCTCAGGACTTTAGTTCTGTTTCTAACTTCAAGGGGGAATGTATTAAGTCTTATAGTAAATTTGCTCGTAAATATACAAAGGGGTTGCTGTTGGTTTTTTTCTTGTCTTTTACGATAGTATGTTGGTTGTAAATGTTATTTTACATAGCAAAGTGCAAAGAATTATTAGAGAAATATGTAAAAGTAAAAAAAGTTACTGAATCTTCGTTCTCGGTAAATTTACGTTCAATATTTTTCAACAAATATGCTAAGAATTTGTTACTAGTTTTATTTCTTATCTGTTTTGATATTGTGTGAGCAGTAATTATAATTTTAAAAATAAAAATTATTTATTAGAAAAAACATATGTTGGTAAAATTTACGACTCTTGTGGTAGAGGCCCCACAAGGGGTTGTAAATAGTAATTTTCAACTTCTTGTGGAAGGTAGAAAAATTTTTTTAGAACTTTTTTTCTTTCACCATGTACATTTGCATATCTTCCTCTTTCCATTGATTTTTTTTTTTGTAAATTGGCCGACCTCAACGTTTACCCGGCCTGAGGAGCTGCATATCAATATATTTACCCATCCAGTAAGGGTTAATATGAAGCAAAAAGAACCACCATTGTTCAGGTTCCTTTGTGCCGAGATAGCCAGCTACTGTTAACGTGACAGTTACAGACGAGTTCCTGGCACAGCCAGAGCCAGGTAAAGTCAAAAAGAGGTTTATATGAAATAATGCTTGGAAATATAAAAAAAAAAAATCCATGTGATGTTTATCATGGTTCTCTGCATGAGCATTGTCAGAAGTAAACACAAAAACTTCAGAGGGGAAAAACAAGAAAATAGTAACAACGACTTCTCCAATGAGGGAAAATCTTGTGGATATAGTGACAGAAACAAACATGGCAATCAACAATAGTGAGAATAAAGGCTGCGTGCTAAGCAGAGTGAAGTAAGGACATCCCTCATATCCCATTCAAGGTTAGAGGTGCTGATTAAGCCAGAATTCCTGCCAGACTGTCTTAACCCATCATTTCTTAGACTTGAGGTAGACTCTATTGTTATTAGTTCCCACGTATCAGAATAAAATTCCTTCCTACATGGAAGCAGACTGACTCCAAAAAGCTTATATTCATCTCCTAATTTCCTACAGAGACTACTTATTCCTGCAACTTACAAAAAATAAAACAACTGCATCACATAGAGAATAATTAAAATGTCAAAAACCTTTAACAAAAGCACCAAAGTAGGACTATATCTTAGGTTAACCTAAATAACTCATAACAGCATGCACAGAATAGGGAATTTATAGAATCATTCCCATTTAAACTGCTATCTGTAATATTTACCAGCATAACCAATCTGAATTGCTAACTTGGTGAGCTTTGCTTGTAGCACTGATTTTTCATGGCCTCCACCTCCACCTCCACCACCACCTCCTGACTCCTCTTCACCTCCTCCACCATCTTCTTCTTTAGGATGTTTACTATTTCTAACATCACCATCAGCATTTGCAGAATTGGACGTGGCATGGTGAGAATTTCCTGTCACTGCTCCTCCCTCAGCAAATTGTTTGTCTGAAAATCAAAGATGAAAATGAGCACTTTGAAATTAGGATGTGAATCCACTTAACCACTGCATTCCAAAATCTACATACATGAAACTGGTTTAAGGATCAAACTTTCAGTGACTTAAGAGATGGAATAATAATAAATTACCATATCATGCATTAATATTGTTCAATCTTAAACAAAATTAATACATCAAAATAATTAACATGATCCAGCACTCTAAAGACATTAAAAATTCTGAAATAAGCTTTGCCAAAACAATGACATCTATACAGTTATTTACCATAGTTTCATTTACAGAAGCTAAATTACACTGAGAACACACAAAACTCCCAAAGCTACAACAACATGAATGAAGTCTGGAACACAAACATTATGAATAAAAAGTCAAAAATTAAAAGTAGTCAGCAGTGATTACAATGAACATTGTCTTGGCAAAAATACTGTGAGTAAAACAAGAAGACAAGACAATAAGAGTACAGTCTTCAATATCAACAACAACAACAACAACACAATAACATCCAATCATTTGTATAGCTGGGAACGGTAAAAAAAGATGAAGAAATAAAAGGATAAAACCGATCCTGAAAAGAAAATAACAGGTAGTAACAGGAGGATATGTGAAGTACTAAAAGCCATGGGAGCCATACTAGGATTGGCGTCAATCAACTCTTGTCCTAAGTCGCCCTTCTTCTGTTTTTTCCGCTGCTTTTTTGCCTCTGTTTGGGGCACAAGCGATGATACATGATGATGGATTCAGGAGGCAACAACGGTAGTGGTTGGTTGGTTGGTTGGAAGTCAGGGGTTACATGCAAATAAAAAAAAAGATATAATAGAAATAAAATCATTAGTACTGTACTAGTTGGGGTATAAAAATCAAATCCATAAGCTTTATGTGGCAGAGGTAAGGATATGACTTAAATTACTTAAATCGTTTTAAAGGACTACTGGTGAAGGAGCTAAATCATTTGCATAGAGTTTAAAGTGAGGGTTTGCAATCCATTTCCTATCCACCAATAAGCAATTTCAACCATAATCACAAACACCATCCTGTCTTGCAAATTATTAAAACATATTTACAAGAAACTCCATGCATTAAAGGAGTAACAACATATCTCTTATATTTTCAAACTAAATATTAACTCCATAAAAATCCATCTAAACCTTGAAAATACATGAAGCATTTGCACTTTTAAATAATTCAATTCTTTCCAAAATTCCTACAATGAGACATTCTGGAGGAGATCAACATTTTTATATTTACTCAAATACCTTCATGACCTAATGGGCAAATGCTTAGTTAGCTCCACACATAAAAAAGGTGTTACTGTCTGCAGTGGGTGAAAAAATAAAGTAAGGACATGCATGGGATGCAGCCTCTATAACTTCTGGAGAGGTTATCAAAGCAATCTCCCATTGTTAAAGGAATACTGTTTGTATCAAATTTAGGCCCTGTACTTACCTTAACCCTCATTCTAGATAAATAATAAACCTATTGTGAGACTTGACATTTCCTAAATAAAGTTTCTAACATTTTTAATGAGAATATTTCAGTAAAAACGTTATTCCAGAATTCTTACGAGCTCATGCTTGTCATGTCATTACAAATCACACCACTATGTCTTTTAACTTATGATGTACATCAATTGGAAGAAAAAAAGGTAAAGAATAAAACTCTAAACAAGTCTTATCAACCAATAGTTTCTTTTAAAGGACAAAACTCCTAACATGACACCCACTGCATTAACAGTCCTTACTTCTCTCTCTCTCTCTGTACAACTCAATCTACTATTAATAGATTATATTCTTGAAAATATCATAATCTAGCTGGTAAGACCTTCCTTTAACATTTCTACTATTACTAAATGGCCCTCATTCAAACAGCTACACTAACACATAACCTGCCTATATAAAGAACCTAGCACTAAGCAGTTGAAGGCGGAGAGGGGGGAAAAACACATTGAACTTAAGAGCCCTTATTAGGCTCAAAGGTCTTGATAAACTAATCCTATATAAGAATAATAACAATTGGTGATGGATTACAGTGTCTATGTTAAAGCTTTTAATATACTTATATAAAAAGGTGAAGAAAGGGACACTACACAACCTAATGGTACAAGCAGCAATAAATTAAAATAAAAGTTTAAGAATTTGTGTACATATCTGTAATTGCAAATTGTGTACTGAACGGTATTACGGTTGTGGCACAAAGTCTTTTTGAGGGTTGGGTAAAAACTTTTAAAGTTCAGGTGAATTACAGCTACCTACAGCAATTTTCTTTCTGTACAGGCTATTTCTATGGGGGAATTTATGATTCATTACCATACTAACTGTTTACATCCAACAGAAACACAAAATCCTCTCAGTTAAAAACGACAAATATACTGTTCCTTTAATTTCTCAAGAAATTAAAGTTTATAAACAATAAGGATAAAAAGAACATTGATTCCTGAACTCAAAACCCCTTAATGCTCAGAACGCAAATGTGCAATCTAATCCATTGTGCCATGCAAGTGCAAGTGATAAAATGAGGAATGGAAGGTATAGAATCTGCTTAAATGCTCCTTAAAGAGAATACATTTGTGTGTCGACTAAACGAGAAAATGCTTGTCAGCAACCCCTATGGAAATTTTTCAAGCGTTGTATTACAAATTTGGACACTGAAGACCAACAGTGGAAAATGGAAAGTAGATCAGTGGTAGAAGTCACCTTCTATTTTCTAACAATAGAAGGGTAAGTTAACGTCAAAAGAATTAAATGAATGCCTTATTAACAGTGATATTAATGAGAAGACACACATGACCCTGGCTGACTCGGGCACCCTAAAATGAACTAATACTCTCAAGAGGGAGATGTAATTTGTGTTAAGTAAGAAAAGACCGCTCTCTAAACCAAGATGAAGGTAAACATCAATGTTGGTGTAAAAAAAAAAAAAAAAAAAAAATAATTACAATAATTTTAATCATTATCTCATTTTAATGACAACTTAAAAAAGAGAAATGCAATAATTTCTCACTATCTGCACTGATTATGTTCTTGGAAAATGTGAATTGCAGTTTCAAAAATCAATAAACTTATTAAAAATATTGCTTTTGCAAGCTCTGAACATGTAAATTTCCTTGTGTTACTGTGCATGCATATCTTACATATAAATACACTTAATTTATCTAAAACATTTTCTCTGAATTTGATATCCATTTTCCAATACTATACAATTGATGCCATATAAAATTTCATCAACAAGACTGGGTATAGAATAAGAGAGAATGCTAATCTAAGAGAGGACTAAAGCGAATAACTTTATATCTTACGTGACTAAAAACATGGTTCAAAAGACCTTTACCCATTCGAAATGAGTTGAGACATCATTTTTAAGGTTTTAGCACTTATGTGATCTAGAATCTGTGATTTTGCAGATAATGAGGAATAACTGTACACAACACCAATAATGTATATAACTCCAATAAAAAAAATGAAATGGAGAGTAAGACAGTCAAATTGTCACCGAATTGCATCCTAACATACCAAGGTAAAAACTAAGGACAAAATGGAGGTCCTAGCTGTTGGCCAGCCACCACATACCTACCTTCCAATAACCCCAAATATTACACGAGTAAAAAAATAATACCAACTGTACAGTTCTTTGTTAAACTTATGGTCAGATGTCTAAGCTGATGGATGAATATTTTTGCATAAAACAAATTTAATTTCCTTGAAAATATAAAAGAAAAAATAAACCTTAAACTGCAGCAGCTACTGTCCAGTAACAAAACTGGGCATAACTTATCAATAGCAGAAGTAATTCACCATTTCTGTACAGGTCATTTATATACAATATCAAAGGTACATAATGTAAGCATATAAATTTGATATGTTGTTTTCTTAAATTTACACAATTTTCCAAACTAATATGTGTAGAACCCAACCCTTAAACAAGAGGAAATGATAAATATCAGAAAATCTAAGGAACTTATGGATAAACAATATGAACACTATACTATTTGGGAGCAAAACTTGGAGTATTATAAACTAAAATACTTTATAATTCTATTCCAAAGTCTTTATCTACACAAAAACCAAAGTAACAAAAACAAGTCAGCAATGAAAAATGTTTAAAAAATTCACAAATACCCATCCTTTCCACACTTTAATCTAGATACACTTCTACAATTTGCACGTCTTAAAACTAAGAACCCGAAAATAAGTTTGTCATGTGCACTCAAGTGTCGTTTCCCAATCTAAAAAACGGTGCTGTCTTCCTATTGTGCATTTCAGTCAAACACAAGTACCTCTAACCCATGGGCAAACACAATAATAGTAATGATCATATAAATCCAACACCCAAAAACACTCAATCTTAATTAAAATAACCTTAATAATAAAACTAAGTTCTATAGTACTACCACAGTAAACCCTCTTTCACTAATACAAATGATTTAGCAAAAATATAAAAAGTGCAACATACAATAATTAAATTAGCAGTGTTACTGACAATTCTAATAATAAAAAATTAAAAGTGTCTGTCAAGTATAACTAACGGAAATTTTAGGTTATCCTACTACCAAATAATAAAATATCGCTAACCTTCAGCAGCAGGTCTAATGTGCTACACTACAATTGGATTCAAATTCATTTCAGCATCTATACAATGAATTAACTAACATGCCTACAGTACTCTAAAGACTATGTATCTTCATGAAAACAACCATAACCTTGGCAATGTCATTCTTAGAGCGACATGCATAGTTAGAAAAACCGCCTTTATAATCATAGAAATGTGTAGGAAAGACAAGTGGCAGAAACAACTTCAAGAATTCTACATTTTAAAACTTACGTAAATATCTTATCATTTAAGAACTGTTCGTCTATTACCAAAGTATCCCTTGACTCAAGCATATTCTCCTAATACTTAGGCTTGGCACTGCCAGACTTCCAATAACTACTTGCAGATTTAATTAGTTTTAGAATAATGTGAAGATAAAAAAAGTCCAGTTCTTCTTAGTTCATGAAGAAAAGGATCTTAAACAATTTCATCCAAGAACATTGAAAGATATTGTACTGAGAAATATCAATCAATTCTAAAATAAACTATAACATATATTCATAACTACTACTGTATTGTCATCTTAATACACACTGCAGTTAACTAATGTCCTATACATCACAATACATATACAAATGCCACATCAGATATGGTTGATATACATTCTAACAACTTTACAGCATTCAAAATTGACTTTCCTAATGATAAAGCCATTCCCTTGAATGCTCTCAACATATTCCAATAAAATCAAGCAAATAATTAAATGAAAAAATTAGGATAAATATTGTGATTTAGGAACAAAACCATTACTATTAAAGGAGAATGACATTTATAAATAACAAAGATCCCAACATAGAGCAAGCCTAGACCCATCTCCAGGACATTAGTTTTTCATTCTGCCCTGAGGGGCAAATATACTATGCACAAGAACCTTTTGCCAGTAACAATTGGTATATTAAATGAATTCTGGTACCATTGCTGAAGAACTTCACTCCTACTAAAGTCAAGTCAAGAAAGACATTTCCTAATCATTCAAGAGTACTCCAAGCATTCTGTGGACAGAAGTCATATTCATGAATTAAAAACCTAAAACTAAAATTAAGCCTTGTGGGAGGAAATGTTTGGGAGTAACTGAATGTATATTAAAAAACAATGCTAACTGCTCTTCACTTGAGATTAATGATTAAAGGAAAAACTGTGAATGGCATACAAGAATTTGGGCTTCAGAAGCACTTAACGTTAACCACAGCTAAGTGAAAAAGGGAAGAGACAAGATGAGACAAATGAAGGAATATAAAATTCTGTATGAGCTACTTTAAAAGGTGCTACTACAGGTTTTATAAGATTATGCCGATAGATCTGTGCATAAAATCCCTGTAGTTAGAGGAGGATATGGCCAAGGTTCAGGTAGCTTACTTCTCTACCATGGAATTTCCATGATTATATGTTGAACCAAAAAACCAAAAACTTTGAAAACTTTGTCAAAGGGCTGATTCCTCTCTTGGGACTGACATTACATAGCCTTAATAATAAGATCTATTTCCACAAGCTGGATAATGTGGACTGTGGAACTGAGATAGTAAAAGTGGGTTGGATAGAGACAGTGAAAAATTTACATCCCAAATTACTCCAGGTATCAGAATCCTCACTAAAATTCTTTTCTTTTAACATATTTTGCCCTTCAGCTGAAAGTTATTCTTTATTATGACAAACTTATTTACCCTAACCAACAGGTAATATGATATAGTTACTGATCATCTCAAGATGGAGCGATAAGGAAATTTTTTCTTAATTTACACAACTTTACTTTGACATAAATGTGATTATCTTTCAGGAAAAAGTTGAATTGCTAAACTGTCAATAAAAAATATAGCAGATGAAAAATACAACCTAGTTACATACCTAATAAATATAGAATCTACAGATGGTTTTATATAACTTCTAAAAGGTAATGGTAAGAGAAATTTTCCTGCTATTGTGTTACTTGGTTCAAATATGTACTACCCTTATTTAAAACAGTAATTTTCCAAAATTAGAACACTAAACTAAAGAATTTTCAGTAGTCCCTTTAAAATTATGCATATTAAGATTCACAATACAGAATTTGCACAGTTGTAACAATAAGGCTGCTGCCACTTTCACTTCATTAGTTTTATTTTTCATGGTAATGATATACTGTTTCCATATCAGTCCAAGTTACCCTGTTCCTGAAGCTATATTATAAATCCAACACTATTTCAAGGAATGAGGTAACCCATATTATAGTAATGATCCAACCATTCCCAAGTCGTACAGATTTTGAGTTAAACCAACAGAAAATGAAAAAATCCACACAGCTGAATTTGGTACTTAAGTGAAGATACCTGCTTGCAAGTTAAATAACTTTTTGAACAACTAGTTCATAAGGACTAAATAACTAAGACCCATGCTTTAACAAAACAACAGCAATAACAGCTCATAAATTTTTTTTTTTAAATATCATCTTATTCATCAAAAATATTTCATACTCAAAACCCTTCACCAAAAACAAGTTAGCCAGTAATGATAGCAGTAGATAGTAATAATTAATGCAGACCTCAATATTTCTAACCATGCAACCCAATGATGTCATAAAGACCATTCTTATGTACAAACTAAAGGTATCTTTAACTTCATCAAAAACATCACCTTGAATGAACTCTATTTATATTTGCTCTCTAGTGGACACAAACATAAGTTTCCTTCAAAGTGATTAATCTGTTAATTCATTAGGATATGTCCACCACTGTCTATATACAGCATCTCATGAAAATTCCACCAATGCATGAAAAGTTAACAGCCAATTCACTCCTTTTGTGAAGAAACCACTTCAATGGGAGGGATAACCACCGCCCCAGGTCAGGAACCTATTTACATTATAGGAAAATATGATTGTAAACTACATGATAAACTTCATAAAACACTTTCAAGTAGTATAGTAATATAAAAATTTCTATTGTTAAATGTAAATCAAATGAATCTATAATGCAGTGGGATATACATTTTGACTGAGGAAAAATGACAAATTTTTAAATCTATTTATATTTTTCATAGCTAGCAAACCTGAGGTCTTAACAACAGGATATTTTTCCAAGCGCCAGCTGGTAACTGGTTAAAACATTCAAAGATTGTAAGCAAGGAATCTGTGAGATCAAGGTGAAAGCTGGTCAGAGACCGTGCATTGAACCTTGTGACGCTTCAGTCTTTCCCCTACCCAGGAGATAATAAAAGATAGAAAGGGGCGGCTAGAGGTGGGCAGTACACGTTAAGACCTCAGGTTTGTTAGCTATGAAAAATACAAATTGATTTAAAAATTTGTCATTTGTTCACATGCGGAACAAACCTTTGGTCTAGACAATAGGATAGACTTATACTTGGATGGTGGTACAAGTATCCTGAACCGGCTGGGAGTTAACCCACCTGACCACCTCTTTAGAAGAACAAGCTCTATAGAAGGTGAACTAATGCCTGTGAGAAGATGAATAAACTGATATCTAACAAGTCAGCCATCTGAGTTGCAATACTACAATGATATATGAGCAGATTCATTGCCTTCAGGGAACTAAAGAAAATTCTGACTGTTCAAATAACAAACCATATACTCACGGGGGTTTGTTATTACCCCTCACTCCCCCTTGCTAGAGAGCAGAGTATTTACTACTGAATAGAGGGTTTGATTATTTGAAAAATGCATAAAGCAAACTATCACTATGGCTACCTTACTAACCTGTATCAGACCAGTCCAGCATATGAAGAGTCTATTCCTCAACCCGCCCATAGGAAGAAAGGAACCAAAAGAAAGAAAGAAACCAGCCAACTCACTCATTCTCTCTTCCACACAATTATCCTAGGTAAGATACAAAATTGCCTGGTGAAGGGCAAAGGGTGAGTTACACAATTTGTTGGGCAGCCACTACAGGGCCCAAGGAAAATGTGTTCAAAGACCTGTGGGCAACATCTCTCTCTGGTAAAAAGATGTGAACGTGGATTGGCGCAACCAAGTACCAGTGTTCAAAATCCTATGAACAGCAAAATTTTTCTTAAAAGCCAGAGAGGAACTTATGCAGAGACTCAATGACAGAACCATCAAGGGACGAATAAGCTTGATTGATTGCCTCACGTATCCAAAAAGAAATAAGTGTTCCTGGAAACTTCTTACCTGGACAGACCAGTGCCAACAAAAAGCCTACGACACCCAGGTCTGCGATGTTGAGTCCTTTAAAAATAGCAACGTAGGGTTCTGACAGGACATAACAAGAGCTCTTGTGGGTCATTGTCCAAAAAGTCATTCAAAGATGGAATGGAAAAACAGGCAAATCTGTCATCATGCACCGAGGGATTCTGGGCCTTGGCCACGAATTCTGGGACAAACTCGAAGGTCAGACTCACAACCCCCTGGTATGTTTTACATCATAACTTAGGCCATGAAGCTCCCCCACTCTCTTTGAAGAAGCCAAGGCCAAAAGGAAAACTGTCTTGAGCATCAAATTTCTGTCTGATGATCGACGCAAGGGCTCAAAAGGAGCTCTAGTAAAACTGCTCAGGACAAGCGAAACATCCCATGCTGGAGGCTTGAGTTTCCTTGGATTACAGGTCTGCTTGAAACCCCTGAACAACAAGATTTCCCAGGATGAAGAGATGTCTGCACCTCTCAAGCATAACACCAAATTTAATGCCGCTCTGTAGCCCCTGATAGCAGAAACTGGCCTTTCTCATCCCTGAGAAAAACCAAAAAATCTGCTATATGCTGAACAGAGACTTTGAGTGGAGAGAAACCCCATTGACAACACCAATCGCAGTAAACTGCCCATTTCTCCTGGTAAACTGCTGAAAAGGACTTCCTGAGATAACTGGACATATGTCTCGCTGTTTCCTGAGAAAAACCTCTCGCTCGGAGGAGATACTTGATAGTCTTCATCCATGAAGAGACAGGGATTCTACTGACTGGCAAAACCTTTTGATGCAAGGCTGGCAAAGAAGCTACTGCTATGGGGGAATCTCTCTTGGAACCTCTCACAGAAGGAACAGGTCTGGAAACCATTCTGCTTGTGGCTACAGAGGAGCAACCGAAGTCATCCTGAGATTCTGAAAACTTGATACCCTGTTCAGAATTTGATGCATCAAGCAAAACAGAGGAAAGGCATACATCTAGAGGTTGTCCCAAGGGGACCAGAAGTCTTTGAATCTCCATTACAGAGACTAAAGATGAAGATGACCATGAGGGACCAGCTTCTCAAGAAAAGACAAAATCCCCAGAAGTACCTGCCACTGGTGTGCTGGCTGTTCTGGTTGTGATAAGAACTTGCGTGCCACTAACTGCAACTTCCCCAACCTCTGGTCTGATGGAAAAACTCTTGACACTGCTGTATCTATAACCATACCTAGATAAAGAACTTTCTGGCTGGGAACGAGATTTGACTTCTCTAGGTTTACGAAGATGCCTGGCTCCTAAGTAAACCAAAGCAGATGATCTCTATCCTGTAGCAGTTTCTCCCTGGAGCTTGCTAAGACCAGCCAGTCGTCGAGGTATCTCAACAGGCGAATCCCTTGAGTATGAGCCCATGTCAAGACAAGGGTGAATACCCTTCTCAATACCTGAGGGGACGTGGTCAACCGGAAGCACAGGACCTTGAACTTGAATACCCGCTCTACCAGAGCGAAGCAAAGAAACTTTCTGGATGAAGGATGAATAGGGATCTGAAAGAAAGCATCCTTTAGATCTATCAACAGCAAGAAGTTGTTGTCCCTCACTGCTGCTAACGCTGTCTGAGACATCTCCATCTTGAATCTGTCTTCCTGACGAAATCTTTCAAGGTGGAAAGGTCGATTATTGGTCTACAGTTGCCTTTCACTTTTGGTACCAGGAAAATGTGACTGTAAAATCCTGGAGAATGCCCCATTACTTCCTCTATTGCACCCGTCCAGCATTTTCAACAGTTCCTTCCGAAGAGCTAAAAACTTTGGGGAATCGCGAGCATATGTCTGACCGAGAAACGGTCTGTCCGAGAGGGGGGGAAGAGAAGATGAATGGTAGTAGACATCCCACCCACAGAACATCTATCACCCATTTCTCCATTCCATAACCTTGCCACTTGACCCACTGGCCTGCCATGCATCCCCCTACTCATGGCAACGGAGAGGGAGAGGCGCCCACTCTATGGACGACCCCCTCTGTCCCTTTCTCTAGACCCCCTCCCAGGCTTGTTAAAGGCGGGATTGAAAGGGACGCTGCTGCTTGCTAAACTTAGCCTGAGAGGGGGCCTGAGAGACCCTTGTCGAAGCAGAACCCTTAGATGACCTTACAGGTGAAGATCTTCATACCTGTCTCTGAGGAGGAGGAGGAGGAGGAGGAGGATTAGGAGGTGGAGGGGAGGATGGAGGATGGTAGGAGGAGGAGGAGGAGGAGGAGGAGGAGGAGGGCAACATAAATGTGCCTCCGACTTGGAAACCGCCTGATGGACTAACCTGTCCTTAGTATTTGCCCTTCGTCGGTCAATTGTATTTTCTAACTCATTCCTCAGGAACAAGAACTGCGAATCCAGGAGATCCCTATTCCTGAGAGCTGACAAAGACTTGAGTCCACTGAGCTCGCCACCTTGGATAAGGCTGCATCTCTTCTGGCTAAAAGGAGGCTGGCCCACAAGTTCGCACTATGATGGGCCAGGTAAGAAAATGCCTTACCACTGGACTGCAACAAACTAGTGAGAAAAGATGAAGTCACTAATCCTTCTACAGACCTATACGAAGCAATAATGGCTATCGTGGTAGACCACAAGTCAAGCCATGAGACCATCTGGAAGATAGAAGCTGCCGAAGTCTCCATAGCTAAGGCCTCTTGTGATGACAAGGAAGGACCTTCCAACCTAACTTGGTCTAAGGAAGAAACTTGGACAATCCCTTCAAACATAGAGAGCCATCTCAGTCCGACATCAAAGCATTCACACACTGCAAGACAGACTGAGCGTGGCCCAACAGGGGAAGTTCAAACAAAGTCTTAGGATCCTGACTGGCACCCAGCAAGGTTTCTATGCATGTAAGAGTGATGTAAGAGTGATAGAAGACTGAGTAAGTGTCCTACACTCAAGATTGTTGAACCCACGAATGAGATTGACAACCTCTGTAAAGGAAGACAAAAACTCTTGAGCACGGAAAACCCTGAATGCCCGGGCACATGCGTTGATGAGGCCATGAAGACTCAAAGGAAGCCATAATAACAAATACACACACCACACACGGACAGAAACAACTGGCTTGGAAAGAGAGCAAAGTGTAAGCGTCTACTCCCCAAGGAACTTAAGGAAAGACTAAAGCGTTAATAGGTCCAATGCACAGTCTCTGACCAGCTTTCACCTCATACACGCTGGCGTTGCAAGATCTCACAGATTCCTTGCTACACAATCTTTGATTGGTTTAACCAGTTACCAGCTGGCGCTTGGAAAAATATCCTGTTGTCAAGACCGAAGGTTTGTTCCGCATATGAGCTAATGACTTTAATGAATTCCATTCCACCCAAATTAGCCAACCAACCACATATCTATCACATACCTATCTGGTATCTGTTAAATGAATATAAGAAATTCTCCACTAACAGAGCAACACTACTTGATACCTAAGCAAACCACCAGCAACTACTATGAATAACAAAGCCCAAAGGTGTTGAGTTGCTACTGGCTACCTAAACTAGTCACAAATGACGAATTTTACAATATTTAGATTTCTTGTATTTCTGAACAAATGCAATGACAATAAGACACTTGTAACTAATGTACCTAGGTAATAACTGAAAAAATCAATAACCAAAATCAAACCAAGTTAGCTGGTTTGTTACACAATTATCAGTATTTTTCAAATAAACATCATGAATTAGCACAGAGAATTGAAAGAATGGTCAACTATCTTAACAACATAACGTGACTTTCAAAAACAATAATAGTTAGTCTAGAAGAATTTCTTTGATACTGCCAAACAGTAATCTGCACAGAATGCTCAACATCACAGGTTAACAATCACAGCTGGCAGTGCATGGTTTTAGGTTTGCCTAAACCAAGACACAAAAATGGACAGCACTGATCGTTACAAATTATGAGGGGTATAATTTTCATATTCCGTGAAGTTCGTGTACGTGTAAGTGATCTTAACTGACACTAGGTTAAAACGAGATTTTATCCTACAATATAAAGCAATATGCTGTTTGTACATGATTTAACAATGCAACAAATTCATAGTCATGATTAACACAATAATATTTGTAGATATAGCTTTTAGAAAATACATCTTCCAAACCCATTAAAAATTTAAAACGAACTCTTAAGTACGTATTGGAAAGGCAAGCTTTGCTCCGTGAACCTCTAAATTTCATTAGCTTCCTACTTCAAGATAAACATTTTCTAACAATCACAAATCGCTGATCTAGATAAGGTATATACCATACTATTTAATTTTTCCTCTCTCTACTAACCATTCATCATCAGATTATCTCCTTTAGGTACCCTAATTGAGTCCAATACCAATGTGATTCTTTAAAAGCACACACTTGATAGTTATACACGATTCTTCTAAATGCAAAAAATTTGTTTTGCCACTTCTTTTGTGAAGTTATAAACAAAATCTTTAACTATTAAATTTAATTTTTTGACACAAAAACTAGTAGAATACCAAGGCTATGATGTGAAAACTACAGTAACATCTCCAAAGCACCCAACCTTTTCAAAATGAACAACCTTAGTGTGCATGGTAAAATGGCAATAACAAAAAAGATTTTTCAGCTCCTGTAAAACAAGAAGCGTGAAGCTAAGCCATTATCTGAAAATTCAAACTTGCACTTAATCATCTAACTTGAACATTAAGAGGACCATACAACAGACATTACCTTTTTTTCTCTTCTTTGCTTCTACTTCTTCTTCATCAGCAGCAGCTCCAAGAAGTGTGAAAATTATACCAGCTTGCGAATTAACACCAACAGCTGTCACCAACATCTTCCCACTACCCTCCATTACATGTGTACCTGTTAAAACAAAAAAATAAACAAATTAATTACTCATGCTCATCAAGACCCACTAACACTGAGTATGATACCAACCATTTAATATGATGCCAATGAAAGGACTACCCTTATCTGGTTAGTGCAATAAAGCCTCCCAAAATTAGATAACATACAAATATACCTGTAATACTGTATTGTACAAGAAATCACTAAAACCATAAAATAAATGCATACACATACAAATGTGTATACAATTAAATACATCCATGACATATACATAGCATGGTCCATAACCTCTGTGCTTACGTAGGCAAGAGTGATTAAATCTTTTTAAAACTTCCTATTCTATCTGCTCTGTTACTTAACAACAACACGCTATATGCAAAAGGAACATTTTTCCTTCCTTCCATGAGAATTTTCTACTTTTAAATTTGTACTTTGCATAAATATGAGAAATCATAAATTAAAAATGTTCATATGTTACCAACTACTTTTAATGGAACCTGTGCAAAACTCATTCTTCAAGTCACAGCTACAATATGAAGCAAGGCTCTTACCCGTGAAGGTAACTTTGACTAGCATCAGTGGATAAATAAGAAGCATTGGCATTGGTGAGGGTGATTTACTTTACACTTAGCACTTTTATCTATGAAGCATTTGTCTTAACAATGCAAAATGTTTAATTTTGCAAGCTCCTCAATTCATTTGTCGTTTGAAAGCTCTCGCACAGTTGAATGTACTGAAAATCATGCTACTCCAAAACACCTTTCTCCAATTGTCTGCAGCCATATTCCTATCAGCAAATCATTTAGTAAATTGATCATTCAAACAGTTACCCTAGTGCTTCAGCCTCTAATACCCTCTAACTCAAATGAGGCAGAATCTCCCATTAACAATCATTGGGGTGTCCATTCATGGTTACAATCAGTTATCATTAAAGTTTTGGGCATAGATTATGGTAGACTAGCTAGCAACAGAATCCACTAAAGTATTTCTTTTAAAGAGCTTGGTAAATTTACCCAATTCAGTTAAAATTGTACATTACTAAGATAAATCTATTTAAATACATTACGTATTTATATAAAATTAAGACTTGAAATAAATATAGTAAAATGTTGCAAGGAATTTATTGCAGGCTAACCGAGAAGCATAGTTACTCCCACAAAAGAGAGGCAAATGTTTGTGTTATTTTTGTTTTAATAATTAAAACTGGCTAGTATCTAAAGCCAGCAAACACAGAAGTCCTAAGTAAAACAATTTCCAGCAAAATGTTTGTTAATCCAAAAGTTTTAATTATACATGGCCTATGATGCCCATCCACAGTAATTGTTTGTCTTGCTACTCAGTCAAATGCCTTTTGAAGATCTGCAGATAAGTCAGAATCTCCTCTTTACATTGTGATTTTCCTGTATTTGCCTCATTGTGAAGACAACCTCTGTTCTTATTTCTCCAAGATGCCTATTCAATAAAAACTGCCAATTTCATACATTTTTCTCGCCCTTTCCTTGAGTTTTTTTTTCAATATTTTTAAAAAATGCTTAAGCAATTTTACTCCTCTATATCACTTTAAGAAGATCCCCTTTTCACTTGTATTCTATAGTTGTCATGCTCTTATCCAACTCATCTGGTCTATTTATATTTTCAGGTCAACCTAAAAATATTTTTCCTAATCAACAGAGGGGAATTTTGTCAACTTCTTCAGATGTTGCATTATCTATAGGTCACCCGGTTAGCCAACCACTTTCAGTTTGTATTTACGTGTACTGCCTTCAGAGAATTTTCAAAATACTAATTCCCTCATTACATTATAAATTTTTCTTTAACTCATTTTCTTTATTTTTATGTACTTTTTCATATACATTTCTTATTATAAAGAAATTTATAAATTATCTAATTCTTAAAATAAACTCAAGTTATATTCAGTTTTTTCTTATTTTATCTTCTACGTTATGACTCATGCATCTCGTATGGCTTCTTGCCATTACTGAAAACATAATTTTCACTGTAACTGCATAAAAATGCAATCTGAAATTAAAAATATGAAATTGGGTCCAGTCTTCATGCAATGTAATCAGATCCTCCAAGACTAAAATACCAAATTTGTAACTAATTTGTATTTTTCATAACTAACAAACCTTCGGTCTTAACATTAGGATTTACTAGCGCCAAGCTGGAAACCGGTAGAATTAAAATTACACTTTTGAGATCCAGGGACTAATGGCATCTATACCAGGTCACGGGGCATGTATACCCAGAATGCCCAAGGCTACCTGTGACCCACCAGTTATTTTCATGGAAGTAGAATATATTCCCCCCTGCCTAAGCAAACTTCTCACCACTGCACTCAGGAGTGCCATAATTGTAGTGGCCATAGTAACATGAGGAAGTGGTATTATTATGAATGTGTGCATGATTACTAGATGCAGCACTTATGTTTCAAAGACCCTGTACATCCCAAAGAATTGGATCACTTCAGTGCTGATGTAATGAGAACAGCCTTCAACAAATCAAAGGACCATCTCAAACCCTTCCAATGTACTCACCCATTAAACCATCTGCTTCTTTGTCTCGCTCCTTTCTCTTCTCTTTCCTCATTGTCTAATGCCTCTAGATTTCTGGCATAAAGATAAGTTGGCCACCTCTCAGTTCATGGATCACCAATGCATTAAATATCTATTGCATTCATTCTCCATTGTCTTTCTCTGTGAACTTACTTAGGATATTGATATGTGAAATGCAATCTTCTCATATTGTGGTCTGTAAATCCTCAGAGCCCATAAAGTCCTACAGGTGATCTTCATCCCCTTTGAAAGAGAGCACCTGAACACATTTTAGCAATGATTTGTGCAGCTGACCTTTTTGAATCATCCTATGCCAAAACTGTCATATATAGTATATTGTCATCTTATACTAAATTCCCACAGGAGATTGGGTAAAGTAAGGAAAGAATTAAACAATATCCATGTAGAAGATACACAGTTTGCATTTTCAACTTTTGGATCACAAATTAAATCCACATGCTGCATCCAAGAAATTAAATAAGGTGGCAAGTGAACAACAAAATCTAACTCTTTCCAAAGTCACTCAACCAAGGATAAGCCCAACAGGGGAAAACTGATCCAAATTAGCCTCAATGCAAGTATGACTTAGTGGCAGAATAATTACATGAAAGCTGTTGCAATAATCTAACTGTTCTTTTGGTCATTGCACTATATGCCCGAATATTACCAGCTCCTCTGGATCCTTGTGTTCTTAAATTTGCTCACAAACATTTCAATGTGTGAGTATCTGAGGCTCTGGTGCACTCTGACTCTCACTACATATTCCTTCTTTCTCTTAAATACATCTGCCTCATCCGTGCTTAAATACAGACTGTAATCCAGGTTTTTATATAAGCTGTGTGAAAGCAGCAAAAGACTAGTAAAGAGTTTGCCATGAACATACAGGTGTCATATCTTTACTAGCTTTCAAATTTGGCCACAAGTGAATGATTCTTTACTCTATTTCTTCAGATTCATAATTTACCCTCTCTCAGGATGAATAGGTCTCAGACAAGCTTTACTTCATTTTATCCAAATTGCATAACTTTGCCTATTCATTGCCTTCACTTGGGATGCAGCACAAAATCTGAGTATTCTGAATTTTATCATTTCTGCCTTCACTTTATCAAGGGTGTTGTGCACGTTCATAACCTATTTCCTATGAACACAAACCTCTAGTTATACAGCATATCATTCTTCATTCCTTTGGGTTACTTACCCACTAACAAATACCAATGAAGGCCACAAGGAACATGAAGCTCAAAGTATATTAAGAATAAAGTTTACGAACAGTTTTGTACAGCCACTGGCATCAAAGGCCTTACCAGTTGTGATGCTAGGTGAAAAAAACTAATCAATTAACCAACAGCTACTCAGAACAGCTGTGAATAATAACAGGAAGAAGAACCTCACTAAACTTATTTTTATGGCTGACATTACCATATATTTGAACCACAAAAGGATGAGAGCCAGCATCTGAGTTTCATTAAAGTGGTAGCTCAGTTTCATCACACTCTCCATCTCTCGAGTGATGCAGGAAACAGCACCTACTGAGCCTCATAACAGAGGCTAAGGCTTCACCTGATACCACCATTTGCCAATCCGGTGGTCCGAAGTTCGAATCCCAGCTCGGCCAAGGGGGAATCAGAGGAATTTATTTCTGGTGATAGAAATTCATTTCTCGATATAGTGTGGTTCGGATCCCACAATAAGCTGTAGGTCCCGTTGCTAGGTGACCATTTGGTTCCCAGCCACGTAAAAATATCTAATCCTTCGGGCCAGCCCTAGAAGAGCTATTAATCAGCTCAGTGGTCTGGTTAAACTAAGATATACTTAACTTAGTACCACTTAAGGGATAAGTAGATTCAAACAAGGCTCAATCCTTATTCTAAACCATTTGGAAAATATCTGGACAGCCATAATAGTAATTGTGGAAGTATGAAGGATCAGGTTTTATAAAAACATGCTTTACATGCACAATTATATCAAGAAAACTCCTGCAATAACATATAAAACCATGATTTTATAACAAAATTTTTTTCATACAAATGCCAATCATATATTGCCTTTCATTCATGCTACGCAATGTGATTCCACATGAAAGTAACCAGCAACAAAATAATATAACATAATTAGCTTTTTATCAAATAAACTTTAAATGTAGCTCAAACTGCAATAAAAACTGAATTTAGTTCTCTTGATACAGAAAAATTTCAGCATGAACTAAATTCAAGACTGTTTGGAAGAAAACATGGGAGCAGCATTGTAATATTCTGGTAAAAATATACGAAACAACAAGGTGAAAGCATGGGATTATTTCTTATCATTATTGCTAACAACCAAAGTACCTACAATAAAAAAAAGTAAGAGCCACAGTACAAACATCACACATAAGAGGAAGTTTTATAAATATCACGTGACAGTTCTGTCAGCAAGGATAAAGGTATTTATCGTATAACGAAACTCTTTAAAAATGAGTAAAATATTGCCATGAGATAACACAAATAAAGAAAAATTGTCCTGACATCACTACAGAAAATACTTTACTATAAAAATATTGTAGGGCAACTTTGCTTGCCAGATGTTTTTTCTGTTTCCAGGCCACTACCTCTTCCTTATGTTACACACATTCATTCAATAACTCCAACAGACACTTTCCATCCCAGTCATACAAGCTAAATATTTACCTTCCCCTCCTGTTACCATCAGGAGATGGTGGTGAGGCTTGGGACTCACCTGCACAGTTAGAAGGTTGGATAACTCCTCTTCAAGAAAGAAACATTCCAACTGTCATATTCTGCTATGATTATGACTGAGAAATACTAGCACTTTCCTAAAGTACTAGTAAATGGTTGGATAAACAGATATGTACTATATCAACATAACCTCTCCACCTTTCTTTTTATATTTCTGTCAAGAAAAATGCATATTTACACTTATAAAATATACCTTTTACTGCAATTAAGAAACAATCAATGAGACTTAAGACTGCACGCAAAACTTACATTTGTCACCACACTGCAATTAACCAACTTCAACCTAAACCTATGCTCTACCTTTCATCTGGTGTAAATCATTACTGGTGGCCTTTGTTCTTCAACCAGTCTTTAATTTCTGTAAATGACTATGGTCCTGCAATGGTTTCATCTGTATTCTCCACAGGCCACAATTTTTTCTTACCAATAGTGAAAAAATTTTTCTCAACTGTTTGTACTGCCAATTTTAACACAAGTGAAAAATTAATAACTTTTCCTCTACCGAAAACACCAATCCACTATGATTACTACTGTTGGCTTTACATAATAATATATCATTTTCTTTCATTGAAACAAATTTGTAACTCCTACATTCCTATATTCTCTGCTAATAAAGAAACCTATGAAATTATTTTTAAAATCAGGATGACACTTAACATAATACACTTAATGTCTAGAAAAGCACATTATTCATCATTAACTACGAGTTCCCACAATTATAAAACTCATTATTCAGAGTTAAATAAAAACTACCAGAACATAATTGAGGAATATTTCTAATTGAAAATGGCCTAAAATATTCTTTGGAAATTAACTACCTACATAAGGTTTATTAATAAAAGATTTAATTACTACTCAATAAAAGCTTGGCAATATTCTAATCACATCTGGTTCACTGGTCTCATTAAACTACTTAATAATAATGATTACATATTTATGACTACAGATGTCTGAATTGAAATCATTTAGACAATTATGACAAGCTACCATTTTATAGTCAGGAAACACAGATATCCTAAGTAACACAATCCACACCCAAATGTTTGTGAATACATAAGCTTTAATGTATACAGCTTGTAGTTATGACAAAGGAATCCATGCCAGCCTGGGTTAGCCTACAGATAAGCTTAAATACTTATTTTCACATTTCCTGCTACAATTTTTTGGTTCTTAATTACTCACAATTCTGTCCCCATTTTTCCTAAAAATAAAAAATAAAGTATTTACAACAGTCCCACTAAATACAATGCGCAAATTAACTATTCCCCAAACTCCAATTCAATAACTGCATAACACAATACCTTTATTGTCCATACACTTTTTCTATTCAACAATATTTGCAAAATTCCATTCACTTTTCTTGCTCTGTGGCATCAACTTTTTTTTTCATACTACCATAATCTTTTACATTTTCTCCAAATACGTACACCTATACCAATAGATTCTTCTATCCTTCTAACAACCACGCTATCATTACTTCCCATTCCTAGTTTTCACTAATCTTCATAAACTTACAGATAACATTAACTTTCAACTTCTCTTTGTACACTGTAAACTGGTTTCTGCTACTTGACATCAACAGGCATTACAGTGGCCCCCCCCCGTATTCGCGGGGGATGCGTACCAGACACAACACACACACACACACACACACACACACACACACACACACACACACACACCCCCACCTCCCGTGAATAGTTAGAACCCGTGAATAGTTGGAATCCCTATAAAAATGCTGAAAACAACCTATTTTGTTTGTTAAAACTCAAGAAAAACCCACTAAAAATGTACATACAGTAGACCCTTGACTCACGAACGCATTGACCCACGTACAACTCGATCCCCGACCAAAATTATAGGTAAAATTTCACCCTTGACTTACGAACTAACTTTGAGATACGAACAAAAAAAAATGCGGAAAATAAAAATTCTGTTTGGGTCATGAACTAATTTTGAGACATGAACATTTGAAAAATGCTGGAAATTTCTGGAAAATAACAATTCACTTTGTTTCACAAACTAATTTTTAGACACAAACATTTGAAAAATGCGCGAAATCGCCCAGCACACGTGAGAGCGTTTGAGTTGCCATGGGACCAGCCATCCTCCAGCCGCCCACGCACGGCGTCACCCACGCATCGCTCTTTGTCTCATCTCATTGTGTACAAGACGTTCGTCAATTCGCTTAGCATTTTTTGCGCTAAAACTTGTGATTTTCTTCATAATGGGCCCTAAGAAAGTGAAGAGTGGTGGTGAAAGTAAGAAAGTGAAGAGTGATGGTGAGAAGAGGGTGCAGAGGAAGATAACCATTGAAATAAAGAAAGAAATTATAGAAAAGTTTGAACGTGGTGTTCGCGTGACCGATATCGCAAGTGAGTACAAGATGGCCAAGTCGACAATTTCGACAATTTTGAAAAACAAGGATGCCATTAAAGAAGCAAATGTTGCGAAGGGAGTGACAGTACTAACCAAGATGAGATCGCAAACCCTCGAAGAGGCAGAAAAAATAATTTTGAAGTGGGTACATGAGAAACAGATGGCAGGTGATAGTGTAAACGAGCCGATCATCTGCGAGAAAGCTCGGCAAGTGTATCAGAGTTTGCTGAAGGAAACTCCTTCTACTAGTGCCACGCCAGATGATTTTAAGGCTAGTAAAGGGTGGTTTGATAACTTCAAGAAGAGAACTGGAATTCACTCTGTAATTAGGCATGGTGAGGCTGCTAGCGCAGACAAGGCTGCTGCTGAGGCATTCGTGACTGAGTTTGCCGAGTTCGTGGAGGCCGAAGGATACGTCGCTCAACAGATTTTCAATTGTGATGAAACGGGCCTCTTCTGGAAGAAGATGCCCAACAGGACATTTATCACCCAAGAAGAGAAGGCGCTCCCAGGCCACAAGCCAATGAAGGATAGGCTTACGCTTTTGTTATGCTCAAACGCAAGTGGCGACTTGAAACTAAAGCCGCTACTTGTCTACCATTCAAATAACCCGCGTGCCTTTAAGCAGCACAACGTAAATAAGGCCAGACTGCCTGTAATGTGGAGGGCCAATACAAAAGCATGGGTGACACGGAACTTGTTTATGGAGTGGATTGATGAAGTGTTTGCGCCGACCGTGAGTCAGTACCTAACAGAGAACAAGCTACCCCTGCGGTGCCTTCTGATCATGGATAATGCCCGGCACACCCTTCGTACTTGGCTGACTGCAGTGAACATGACTTCATTCAGTTCAAGTTCCTTCCACCCAACACGACCTCTGTTCTCCAGCCCATGGACCAACAAGTCATTAGCAATTTTAAGAAATTATATACGAAGGCGCTCTTCTCCAGATGCTTCCGTGTAACTGAAGAGACAAAATTAACCTTAAAAGAATTTTGGAAGAAGCACTTTAATGTTTTTCACTGCATAACCCTCATTGATAACGCATGGACTGAAGTTACGTACCGCACATTAAATTCTGCGTGGCGGAAACTTTGGCTCCAGTGCGTAACTGTCCGTGACTTTGAGGGCTTCGATGCAGAGATTGTGCAAGAAATTGTGTCCATGGGCAACAGTATGGGTCTACAAGTCAACGACGAAGATGTTGAAGAATTGGTCGCTGAACATTCAGAAGATTTGACTGCGGACGAACTTGTTCAACTCCACAAAGAGCAGCAGGAGCAACTTGCTCGGGAGCAATCAACTGACGAAGAGGAGGCTGGGGAGGAAGTTACAGATGTCAGCAGTGATGTGATAAAAGCCGCATTGGAAAAGTGGAATGATGTCCAGTGCTTCCTTGAATTGTATCATCCGGACAAAATTGTTACGAACAGGATCGTGAGTATGCTCAATGAAAATTTAATGAGCCATTTCAGAAAAGTTATGCAAGGAAGGAAAAGGCAACAGACATTGGATAAGTTTGTGATTAAACGTTCACCAAAAAAACCTAGAAGAGTTGAATCTCCGGAACGAGATCTCCCCGACCTGGATGGGGGAGGGTCTCCTTCCGCACAATAACCTCCTCCCCACCCACCACCCTCCTCTTCTCTTGTCCGTCAAGCCAGAAGTCTCGCCAGTCATAGTAAGTGTTCACTTTACAAACGTTTTTATAGTGTTAGTTTACCATTTTAAATTATATTATTAGATATATTAAGGTTTTTTACACTGACTTTTACATTATCTGTGTAAAATAAGGCAAAATATACATAATATATATTGGTTCGTAGGGGTCGAGAACCAATTAATATTATTCCCATTAAACCTTATGGGGAAATTAGCTCCGAGTCACGAACAATTTCGAACACGACCAAGGTCTAGGAACGGATTGTGTTCGTGAGTCAAGGGTCTACTGTACTTGGTTTTTTCAATAGTTTTATCACAAAAAAGTGCATTTTATGATGAAATTGATAAAAAAAAAAAAAAAAAAAAAAAGGAATTTGTGGATATTTCTCAAAGAAAAATACCACAAATATGCGAATTTTCCGCGAATAATGCGGGGAAACGTTCCCGAGAGAAATCTGTGAATGTGTGAGTCCGCGAATACGGGGGGTCCACTGTATAGTGTTCTACAGTGAAATTTTCATATTGCACTTTTCCTTATAGATAATTTTCCATTTACTCCTTTGGGAAATTTCTGCTGTAAAGACTACGCTTCCATCAAATTGTCCACTCCACTGCTCTCGCCCAAATGAGTTACTTCTAGTGTTTCTTAGTGGTAAAATCTCCATCTGACATCCTTCACAAATAACTCTTTATGTCAACTTCATTCCATACCATAATTTTCATTAATGCATCCTCTGGTAATAATTCAAATGATGCCAACAAAACAAAGGCATTACTCTCATAAAAACTTATATACACTAAAAAACAAAATTAATTTCAAAAACAGAAAGTTAGAGGACTGACAATGTTTATCCCTCTGATTTGTTACTAATACTTTTCATTCAACTTGCTTGTAACAATTGGGACATTACCAAAAAAATCAGTTTTTATGTTATCAGAAAAATCTGTTTTTAAGTTAACATTAAACTATATTTTCTAGATTTATAAAATATATCCCACTCCTACTGGGAAGTTTTTAGGGAGTCACTCAGTGCACTCAATAATAATAGCCCTTTCAAATGTCTTCTTGAGCAACAAATTTTCATACTACCTGACTAAATTCATTCACACCTAATCTTAGCATCAAAACAGTCTAATATTGCATTCAACCTCAATTGTAAAGCTTTTGGATAGGTTTGACACATTATTACTACAAAATCATCAATGTAATGAAAGAAAAATACCCTAAAGGCCATTACACATATTCTATCTTGGCCCTCCAACTTTGTTGGCAAGCATCTTCCAGCATACAAACATATTGTAAAAATATTCCTGTAAACATACCTGAGAGCACCATAGGGTCAACGTCAGCCCCTTTCTTAACGTGGTCTGATTCTCCCGTTAACGAAGATTCATCCACCTTCAGGTCATTACTTTGTATTAAAATTCCATCTGTTGGTAACAAATCACCATATTTGATCTGCAAATAAAAGAGAAGTATTTTTATATTGTGCAAATAAGTATAAAAATATGACCTTAGATTGTCATTACATTTAATCAATATGATACATCTTTGAACTTCCTGAGTTTGTATCATGAATAGATATATGGTCACTAAAGACACAAACTGGCTCTAAATTTCTCAATTTGGTCAGGATTCCATAACTATAACTTAATGATAACTCATGGTCACTAAAGACACAAAATGGTTCTAAATTTCTCAATTTGGTTACTAAATAAATTCTGAAGGTCCTTTTAACCACAGTGGAAAACATATCAAAGTGTGGTCGTGTTTACCAAACATCATCTCTGAAATGATCTCAATTCTTGAGTGAAGATTGTACATCCTCTAATGACTGGATCAGCTGAATCCTGCTTATTAAGACTGTTCAAACAGTCTGAAACCCAAGTGTACCAATTCTGAGTATATCTTAACTGAGTGAGCCAAGAAGGATTTGGGGAACAAGGCAATGGTCTGTAATAGCTTCATCAGCATTTCATAGCAAGAAATGAGGCATTAATGGTGATCTGCATTTTCAACAGATTAACTGAAGAACAAACTTTCAAAAGATCAACAATATATAATAGTTAGCAAAGAAGTTGGAGACCACCTAATAAATTGCCAAGCTCTCTTTGCTTTTATACATAGATTAAGACGATAAACATAAGATATGGATAATTGAAAATCTGATAAATCCATTGAAGATTTCCATTTATCTACCAATAAATACCAAGAATTACTTTATGTTCAATCATCACCTATGGATACATACATTCAACAAAGTGCCTAAACTTTCAGTCAGACTGGTTTGCATGCTAGACTGATAAAACGAAAGGCATTTATATAAATGCACTCTGACTACATCAGTGTTACTAACAATCAAGGAATGCCAATTCTTCTCTTCATTTGCATTAACCAAAAAAACATAAGAGAACCACGCAGATAAATACTGCACTTGAGAGTAAAAGGGTTGTGATGTGTATATAGTCATCAATTTCAGAATCATTTTCTTTTGAAGTAACGGTGTGTCCATGACCAAAAGCAATAACCTGTGTGTAATGAATTTTAGAAGAAATTCAGGACTTGATTTGTCCAACCAAAAGTCATCATTCATAAGAAAAAAAAAGCTTAAAATTTGAATGAACTATACAAAACTACAAAACTCCTTAGTTAAACGTTTGTGCAGCAAAACTGCAAATAACTGGTACCAGTACAACAGTGACTACTCTGTGGTTTATATAAATGTTAAAATACAGGCAGCTCCAGCTTAACGGCAAGAGTTCCGTTCCCAGCCAAAATCCCAGATAACCAAAACTCGCAGATAATTATGGTAATAAATGGAGCTTACAACATCGTAAGTGCCAATAAACTGCTTACCAATGCCAAAAATCTCTTCTCATCACCAATAATCTGGTTACTAACATCATTAGCTAAGCACTGTAAAACCAGAACACCGTTAACTAATGCCGGCAACAAGTGAAGATTGCATGTGTACATAAAATTCACTGACACTGCAGTTTCAAATTTGGTAACTTGTCTCTTGTTGCAAAGGAGCAAACTAGAGGAGCTGGATGCATATACTGCAGTAAAACCAGACACATGTTTCCCCTTTTAATTTCATACAGTATTTTTAAAACCAAAATTCCATACACAGTATTTCTGTGACATTTATCTTTTAATTTTTCACAACCATTCACCTGAGATGAATCATAGAGAAGTTACCATGAAACTTACCTTGAAACACTACATATGTAATGATATATGAATATAAACTTGGCTATGAATATATACATGAGAGGACTGACACTTATTTTGCAATGGCATTCACTAGTTTTGCCACTACTCATTTGTAAGTCTAAAGTGTGATACACCAGCATTGCAAAAGTATTGCACACTTAAACAAGTCTGCTCTGTGTTTTGTTGGCTTAACTGCTTATTGCCAAATAACTTACTTGAAACCCATTAACTAAGATCATTTCATACTGAAGTTCAGTGTAGCAATGATTCAGCGCTTGTCTCTCTGATGAATAGTCTACATGTGAAAAGAAATCTAACCTTAACAAATCTTCAGTTTCCTTTGACCATGTGTCAGCAACAATGGTAATAGCAAAGGGGAACATGAGGGGCCTGAAGTCACTGGAATGGAGAACCAGAAGAAGAATATTTTCTAGCCACAGCATGAAGAGTTCAGGTGCTGCTAAAGCCAAAGGAATGTCATGTATCTTCAGGGGGAGGAGGCAACAGAGGTACATCCACCACTGTGTGAGCTAAAAGTATAAGAGGAGCAAAACACATTTAGATAGCACCAAACAGCCAAGGTATAATATTGGGCGAGGCGGCGGCAAAAAGGCACCACGGTTGGTGGCATTAAAAATGCAATGGGAGAAACTAAACCAGTAGAAGTTTTAGACTGAATATCACTTCCCAGTATGAAAGGGCTCATTGAGCAAATATGAAGGATGCTGACAGGATGAAGGGGCATCCTGCAAGACAAACAAAACCCTTAGGCTGGAGGGACATCAACCCAAGAAGAGAAGCCCTCAGTCTTTTTATTCTCAGTGGCTTTGCTGAGGGAAGATCCTGAAAAGTACACTTAGGCAATGTAGGACACCACATGAGAAAACACTTAAGATAAATAAAAAAATTTTAATCAATTTGTATTTTTTATAACTAATAAACCTGAGGTCTTAACATTAGAATAATCTTTTATTGCCAGCTGGAAATCCAGTAAAAAAAAAAAAAAAAAAAAAAAAAAAAAAAAAAAAAAAAAAAAAAAAAAAAAAAAAAAAACTTGTATGACCCAAGGACTATTGGCATTAGTACTTGCCCATGGGGTATTTGGGAGTTCCCAAAATGCCTTGGGCATCCCATGTGTGCATTAGTTACTTTCTTAGCGCCTTTAAGAGAGGTTGTGATTACTCTCTCTTGAAAGCCGTTTTAGTATGCCTGTTTTCCTATCTTTTCTCTGGGTGCACTCAGTGTGTGTGATCATGCTAATTCACAATTGAAAAACTAAATTTGAAAAATTTTACAGAAACTAAAAAATTACAAGATGATGATAATCATAAAAAATTAACAAAAGAACCCAAGGTAAAAGATTACTGTGATGCCAAGACCCCTAAACCAATGTTAAACTATAGAATAGGACAACATTGCAGGGTAGGGGAAAAATTGCTCCCAGCACGACAAATTCTTACTCAACCAAACAGGAGAGTGAAAACTGATGAACTGCATGGATAGTCCCCAAAAAATAACTCTAAATGGGGAATTTCCATTAATTTTAATGAATACTTGCAGCAATCTACAGCAGGGAGAGTTGGCCCCCAATCGGTAACAAATAACAAGTACAATTACACTAATGAATAGCCTAGCATTGCAAATGTGTTGTAACAGAAATAAAAATCAATAGAGATTAAAATGTATATTGGAAAATGGCAGTACAGTGGTAATAAAGCCCAAAGAATATACACTGCTAATGTTCAGAAAATTAATTCCAGAGCTGTATGAAACAATGATGAGTGCAGTGTCACGTGGTCCTGGACATAGCCAAAATTGGTACATGTTAGTATGATTAGGTTTTCTTTGCATGGAAGTAAGGCCACATATGATTAGTGGAGTTGTAGCAAACAAGGTCCTTACAGGCAGCACACAACATTTTATTCATCTTTGCATGCGCTATTTCAAGGTGAAAAATACCTATCACACAGAAGGGATACTGTATCATCTCCTTCATAAACACCCAAAAGAAATGTTAGTATCAGGAAGTATTAATAAAGAAATAAATATGTTCTGTTAACTGATCACTTGGTAAGACAGCAACTGTTGACAAGCTGCTTGGGGCAGGCAAGAGATCTCTTGTAAACTGTTTTGTCCATGGTATTTTCATTGTAAATTAACCTCTGATCCTTTAAAAAGCATGATATTAGTAAAGCTGATGCTTAGAACATGTGAGATCAGTCTGTTTTGAATAAGGGTCCTTATAAGAAAACTGTACGCTCTTTGCTTTACAAAAGAACCACTCAGCTATTAACTTTTCATTGAAAGAGATCTGGAAGTCTCACAGATTGGGGATTAAAATCTTTTTGTTTAATAGACCAAACCAAAAGGCAGACAATGAAGCACATGCTTAAATTATGAGTATATAGCTGAAAAGATACACTTGCTGTCTTAAGACCAAATGTAAAGGCTGGGATCACTATTAGGCCCTTTGTTACTAGCAAGAAGTGACTCAACCTATTCCAGGAGTTTGATAATCTTCAAAAATTCAATACTCAAGGATATGACACAGGCACTGCTGCAGTTTCCATCACTACCTTCATCTTGGGGTCACTGACTGAAATTTAGGCTATTGGGCCAAGCAAGTGGGCACTTTTGGCTATTCAGCACTTAACCCTTAAACGCCGAATGGACGTATTAAACGTTGAGTCAAAATGTCCCCCTTGGGGGATGCTGGGAGTTCACGGATCGAGGTTTTGTTTTGTTTACAATCGTTACGCAGGCGTGCAAGCGCGAATTTCTTTCTTGCCGCACTAAAACGTATCTGTGACACATCTCGGAAATTATTTCGTCACTGACATAATTTTTGTACCATTTTAAATTAGCCGTTACATGGAGTATTATATATGAAAATGTGCGCATTTTTATGTAGAATACAACAGCAAAATTCTCATGATTGTAGCTTTTATCAGTTTTGAGATATTTTTATATAAATAACGATAAGTGCCAAAATTTCAACCTTCGGTCAACTTTGACTACCGAAATGGTAAAAAACGCAATTATAAGCTAAAACTCTTATATTTTAGTAATATTCAATCATTTACCTTAATTTTGCAACTAATTGAAAGTCTCTAGCACAATATTTTGATTTATGGTGAATTTATGAAAAAAACTTTTCCCTTACGTCCGCGCGGTAACTCTTCCGAAAAAAATCATACATGCGATTGTGGTAATGTTTGCACCATTTTAAAATTAGCCATTACATAAAGTTTTATATGTGGAAATGTGCGCAATTTCATGCACAATACAACTAAAAACAACCCATGGTTGTAGCTTTTATCAATTTTGAAATATTTTCATATAAAAAATGATGTGACAAATTTTCAACCTTCGATCAACTTTGACTCTACCGAAATGGTCGAAAAACGCAATTGTAAGCTAAAACGCTAATATTCTAGTAATATTCAAGCATTTACCTTCATTTTTCAACAAATTGGAAGTCTCTAGCACAATATTTCGATTTATGGTGAATTTATGAAAAAAATAACATTTTCTTTATGTCCGCGCGGTAACTCTTCCAAAAAAATCATACGTGCGATTGTGGTAATGTTTGCACCATTTTAAATTAGCCGTTACATAAAGTTTTATATAAGAAAATGTGCGCAATTTCATATAGAATACAACAAAAAATAATTGAAGGTTGTAGCTTTTCTCATTTTTGAAATATTTGCATATAAATCACGATAAATAGAAAAAAAGCCACGTTCGGTCAACTTTGACTCTACCGAAATGGTCGAAAAACACAATTGTAAGCTAAAACTCTTACAGTCTAGTAATATTCAGTCATTTATCTTTATCTTGAAACAAATTCGAAGTCTCTAGCACAATATTTAGATATATGGTGAATTTAAAAAAAAAAACTTTCCTTCCCTCCGCGCGCGGATTCTCCGCCACAAATCTCCGAAATGCGTACGTCCCATTCTCGGAATATTAGCTCCGTTTCATATTAGGCATTTCATAGTTTTATATATGAAAATGTGCGCAATTTCATGTAGAATAAAATGAAAAATATTTGAAGGTTGTAGCTTTTCTTATTTCCAAAATAATTGCATATAAAAAATATATATATAAAAAAAATCTACATTCGGTCAACTTTAACTCGTCAGATATGGTTGAAAACTACATTTGCAAGCTAATACTCTTATAGTATAGTAATATTCAATCATTTGTCTTCATTTTGAAAGAAATTGGAAGTCTCTAGGACAATATTTAGATTTATGGTGAATTTTTGAAAAAAATATTTGTATACGTCCGCGCGTTACGAATTCATGCATTATTTTGTGATAATATTTTCTCTGTGTTGCTTATATCGTTTTACAATGTGTTATATACTAAAATGGTCGCAATTTAGTGTATATTACAACGAAAAAAAAAGTAACCGTTTTGCGCACAGCGCAATTTGAATACAATTATATATGAAATTTCGTTTTGCACTATCATATAATCGCATTATTTATATATGATAATGATAATTTTTTTCATTTTTGATGGTTGCATACTAAACTTCAGCCAATGACAAAAAAAGGAGCCAAAAATGGACTCTTAATCTTGAAAACTAAGCGCGCTGTGATTTTTTGAAAAAAATATTTTTTCTGCTTCCGCGCTCACTCTGAAACACCTCCGGCACACGGGAGACATTTTTTTTTTTACCGCTTCGGCGTTTAAGGGTTAAGACAATTCGGAGTTGGATTATAAGATGAAGATATAACCAGAAAATAAACAAATTACTGGGATCTAAAGGCGGAACTCAAAGAAAACCCGACAACTGCACTAAGAAGGAATCATTACAGGTTGGACAGCCAGACTAAAGGGAGGAAGCAGGGATAGTGGATAAAGTAAAAGGCTAAAATGTGGATGCAACTACAGGCCAAAGGGACCCTGCAAACACCATTATGTAATGCTTACATGTCAGTAATGCCTCCTCGTGTGGGGAATGAATCCTAGTACGGGTCATGTACCACCTTTAAACATTAAGAAACTGCAATATCTGGACCGAACCCATTTAAAAAGATTAATAGAGTCAACCCCTGGGATTCACAGGGGATAGGGACCACAATAACCCCTGAGAGTTAAAATCCGCGAATACTACCTGACAATTCTTTAAACACATTTATAACTGCTTATTTTGATAGTTCCAATGCCAAAAACCTCTCCTAAACACACTTATTCCTGCCTATTCTAATAGTTTTATCATGAAAATGTAGTCACAAAAATAATATAAAAATACATTAATTAGTAAATATTTCCTTATGAAAAATTCTGTGATGGGCAAATTTTCTGCGAATGATGTGGACATGTGTTCCGTAGAAAAATCTGTGAATAGGTGAAGACACAAATCCAGAACTGCAAAAAGGTGGGAATCAACTGTATCTCATTCAAAAGAAACAAAAGTTTCAATCTAAGGCCTGAAGTTCTGTCTGCAGCCACACCAAAAAGGGCATGTTGTATGCCTGAATCAATATCAGATATGGCAAACCATAGTTATGCATGTTCTATATTTATTTGCCAGGTTGCAAAATTCTGTACAAAAAAGGCAATAACATTGTACAGTAGACCCTTGACTCACGAACGCATTGACCCACGTACAACTCGATCCCCGACCAAAATTATAGGTAAAATTTCACCCTTGACTTACGAACTAACTTTGAGATACGAACAAAAAAAAATGCGGAAAATAAAAATTCTGTTTGGGTCATGAACTAATTTTGAGACATGAACATTTGAAAAATGCTGGAAATTTCTGGAAAATAACAATTCACTTTGTTTCACAAACTAATTTTTAGACACAAACATTTGAAAAATGCGCGAAATCGCCCAGCACACGTGAGAGCGTTTGAGTTGCCATGGGACCAGCCATCCTCCAGCCGCCCACGCACGGCGTCACCCACGCATCGCTCTTTGTCTCATCTCATTGTGTACAAGACGTTCGTCAATTCGCTTAGCATTTTTTGCGCTAAAACTTGTGATTTTCTTCATAATGGGCCCTAAGAAAGTGAAGAGTGGTGGTGAAAGTAAGAAAGTGAAGAGTGATGGTGAGAAGAGGGTGCAGAGGAAGATAACCATTGAAATAAAGAAAGAAATTATAGAAAAGTTTGAACGTGGTGTTCGCGTGACCGATATCGCAAGTGAGTACAAGATGGCCAAGTCGACAATTTCGACAATTTTGAAAAACAAGGATGCCATTAAAGAAGCAAATGTTGCGAAGGGAGTGACAGTACTAACCAAGATGAGATCGCAAACCCTCGAAGAGGCAGAAAAAATAATTTTGAAGTGGGTACATGAGAAACAGATGGCAGGTGATAGTGTAAACGAGCCGATCATCTGCGAGAAAGCTCGGCAAGTGTATCAGAGTTTGCTGAAGGAAACTCCTTCTACTAGTGCCACGCCAGATGATTTTAAGGCTAGTAAAGGGTGGTTTGATAACTTCAAGAAGAGAACTGGAATTCACTCTGTAATTAGGCATGGTGAGGCTGCTAGCGCAGACAAGGCTGCTGCTGAGGCATTCGTGACTGAGTTTGCCGAGTTCGTGGAGGCCGAAGGATACGTCGCTCAACAGATTTTCAATTGTGATGAAACGGGCCTCTTCTGGAAGAAGATGCCCAACAGGACATTTATCACCCAAGAAGAGAAGGCGCTCCCAGGCCACAAGCCAATGAAGGATAGGCTTACGCTTTTGTTATGCTCAAACGCAAGTGGCGACTTGAAACTAAAGTCGCTACTTGTCTACCATTCAAATAACCCGCGTGCCTTTAAGCAGCACAACGTAAATAAGGCCAGACTGCCTGTAATGTGGAGGGCCAATACAAAAGCATGGGTGACACGGAACTTGTTTATGGAGTGGATTGATGAAGTGTTTGCGCCGACCGTGAGTCAGTACCTAACAGAGAACAAGCTACCCCTGCGGTGCCTTCTGATCATGGATAATGCCCCGGCACACCCTTCGTACTTGGCTGACTGCAGTGAACATGACTTCATTCAGTTCAAGTTCCTTCCACCCAACACGACCTCTGTTCTCCAGCCCATGGACCAACAAGTCATTAGCAATTTTAAGAAATTATATACGAAGGCGCTCTTCTCCAGATGCTTCCGTGTAACTGAAGAGACAAAATTAACCTTAAAAGAATTTTGGAAGAAGCACTTTAATGTTTTTCACTGCATAACCCTCATTGATAACGCATGGACTGAAGTTACGTACCGCACATTAAATTCTGCGTGGCGGAAACTTTGGCTCCAGTGCGTAACTGTCCGTGACTTTGAGGGCTTCGATGCAGAGATTGTGCAAGAAATTGTGTCCATGGGCAACAGTATGGGTCTACAAGTCAACGACGAAGATGTTGAAGAATTGGTCGCTGAACATTCAGAAGATTTGACTGCGGACGAACTTGTTCAACTCCACAAAGAGCAGCAGGAGCAACTTGCTCGGGAGCAATCAACTGACGAAGAGGAGGCTGGGGAGGAAGTTACAGATGTCAGCAGTGATGTGATAAAAGCCGCATTGGAAAAGTGGAATGATGTCCAGTGCTTCCTTGAATTGTATCATCCGGACAAAATTGTTACGAACAGGATCGTGAATATGCTCAATGAAAATTTAATGAGCCATTTCAGAAAAGTTATGCAAGGAAGGAAAAGGCAACAGACATTGGATAAGTTTGTGATTAAACGTTCACCAAAAAAACCTAGAAGAGTTGAATCTCCGGAACGAGATCTCCCCGACCTGGATGGGGGAGGGTCTCCTTCCGCACAATAACCTCCTCCCCACCCACCACCCTCCTCTTCTCTTGTCCGTCAAGCCAGAAGTCTCGCCAGTCATAGTAAGTGTTCACTTTACAAACGTTTTTATAGTGTTAGTTTACCATTTTAAATTATATTATTAGATATATTAAGGTTTTTTACACTGACTTTTACATTATCTGTGTAAAATAAGGCAAAATATACATAATATATATTGGTTCGTAGGGGTCGAGAACCAATTAATATTATTCCCATTAAACCTTATGGGGAAATTAGCTCCGAGTCACGAACAATTTCGAACACGACCAAGGTCTAGGAACGGATTGTGTTCGTGAGTCAAGGGTCTACTGTACAAAGAAAGGCATTCTCATCATGACTGCCTTTGTATTAAGTCACTACATCTACTGCAAGGCTGTGAACAAGTCATTGTATATAGAAATTGTCATCACTTTCCAAGTTTACAATCTACACCATATCTTTGCTGATGAAATCATAGCCAACATGGCAAGGTATGGAGTAAATCTGTTTGATATCTGTCACTAAATGTAACATCCTTGCAATTGTTTAAAACACTGCTGATACTGAAGCAGAGATGGAGTTTGTGTCAAACTGCACATGGAAAAGCTGGTCCACTGACAGTACAATACTTACAAGGATTTACAAGCATTAAGGAGTTGAGGAAGTACCTTATGATGAGAACTTGCTCTTAATACTGAAGAGGAGGATGCTGACCAACTGCTAGAAAACAACAGAGGAGAGCTGAGGAAAAACACCATACAGAGTTGGACGAGAACTGACCTGCCAAGGGAGAGCATCAAAGAGCAACCCGTTAATCCCAGATGCCTCACCTAGGATGAAAGTGATTTTACAGAGTATAATGCACTAATGAGTATCATCTCATGAGAAATTAAAGAATTCTGAATATTAAAAAATATTCTCATACTGCTTGTAAATTAGAGGCCAAAAGTATCTTTCATCATTGCCAAAACAGAAACTTCTACTTGGTATTAGCCAGACCATTTTCTTTCCTTCAACATGCTTCCTCTGGGGAAAAAGATTTTTATTTTTTACATTATCCATGTGACCCTTGTACTATAATGAAAACAGCGAATGCAGGAGATAAAAAAGGATCCCAATTGTGTATATCTTCTGGTGCTATTCACTGTTTTTATGCAATAAAAAATGGAGGTACACTGGCTATTTTACAGCAAGCTGTCAGAAATACTCAAAAATACCACAGGACTAAAGTTAATAAAATTCCTGTGAGAATTTAAAAGCAGGAAAAGCATCATCAAATACTGATATACTCTTAGGGCAGAACATGCAATGGACTGGAAAAAAGCATCATAAAAAAAAAAGTCCTAAAAAACACAGCCTCCATGGATCACGGTATGAAACCTCTGACTACACGAACAGGAGATAACATTTTTTCATAAGGAACAGCCCTGTTCAAAACCCATGACTCACTTCAACATACCAAAAAACATGCACTTAAAGGGAAATAAACGTCCAAAACTTTGTATGCCTGGAAAAGACACTGCAATTACAGAAATCATAATGAACCTCCAAAATGCTGTTCAGTAATGTACCATCAACTGTGACATCATGAGAACATAAAACGTGATAAACCTGCCAGCATTACAAGACATTAAATTGTTACTTTACAAGGAAACAGATACAGTGTGTATACATTACAAGGCACTGTACAGTAATTTAACTGGTAATTATTCAGAATCTTTCATCATCCCTTGGATAATCACATTCCTTTTATACAGTCAGTATTTGCGGGGGATGTGTACCACAACTCTATATGTATATGTTTCATAGAGAAATCAGGGAATCCGGAACAGCGAGTAGGCAGGGGTAGATTGTATAAACATTTACCTGATCAGCAATTTATAACCATTTTAGCTAATACACAAAATCTTCTTTAACCGTATCTTTCTGACACCCAAACCTATAGTATTCTAATGATTTTTTGCTTGGCTATGAACACCACGACAAACAAAAGACAGATTAACAACTGAAATGAATTTCACCCATTAAGGCAGGGAGTTCACTAGTATACTTGTACGAGACAAAAGACCCCAATGACCACAGCAGACTACCAACTGCAATGAATTTCACCCAACATGGAAGAGAGATCACAGACACACTTATATGAGACAAAAGATACTATAATTACTATTTTGCAGATTATATTCAGTAAGGATCCAGCTGCCATGGACTTGCATGGAAGTCGAGTAATGCTATTAGGAGGTTTAATTATTGGCCATGAAATCAACAGGGCAAAATGGCAAAGATCATAAATGTTCCTATTGCCCATGCACCAAAGCAAACTTAGGATACGACGGTAATCTAGCAGCCCATTACATCTTCTGAAACATCCACATAGGAGCAGAAAATTAGCCAAGACAAGACAGCATTCTTGGACAAGCACTTCTTCCACTAGCTCATAAACAGGATAACCCTCAAGTCATGGCCTCTGTGGTGTTTTATTTTCCTTAAGTCCTCGCTAGAAGCTCTTACAAGAGAGCATAAGATTGTTGTCATTGTCTGAGGAAGAAGACAAAAACAATAAAAGGAGAACTGTTGCAGTCTTGAATACTTGCTGCCTGGTTCTCTACTAAAAAAAAAAAAAAAATCCAAAGTATAACACACAAAGATGAACACGCCCAGAGGAACACTATATTCATAGCAAGGTTCAAAAGGAAAGATTCTTCTTAAAGTATGCAAGGTGCCTTTGCAAGATCTTAAAAACACTAGAAAGGTCCCACTTAGGAAGGTAAATAATCTCATGAAGTATCTTCTCCTCAGAGTGATCAACAAAACACTCCTTTCTTCAAGTTCCAGGAATTTTTCCACATCATCCCAAGGTATAAGACCTTTTCTGTTATACTTTATCACTCAAACCGAGTCTCTCCTGATGATGCAGTAGTTTGTAGAAGTCAGCAATTACATGAATAGTGGAACTGACCAGATTAACCCTTTTATGTCCAACTGACGTAATAGTACGTAAAAATACTCTATTCCCTATCTATCCAACTGACGTAGCGGTACGTAAAATTTACAGAAATTTTTTGTACGTGTGGTAGGGGCATTTTTTTTTTTTTCGGACAAGTAGCGATTTCCATAGGCTAGATCATACCTTGGACCGTGTATCTCGGGTATCAATACGCCGGCAAAGTAGTTTCTCTACTGCGCATGCTCAAATCCCTGCCGTAGTAAAATTCTCACAATGAAATCAGCAGATCGCACCTACACTTCCCTCTCAGTGACCCCAAAGCCATTTTTCTTAACTCTCCCTTTATTCTTCAACTTTTCCTCTACATTTTTGTATACGTATTTACAAAGTAATTTCTATGAAAAATAACCAAGATAGGGCTCTTCAAAAAATTTTTATTCTAGCAATAAATGTTGACAACGGTAAAATTTTTTTTCGTTTCGATCAATTTGTAACGTCAAAATGAAACTGTTGCCATATCCAAAGCCATTTTTCTTGACATTCCCTTTATTCTTCAACGTTTCCTCTACATTTTCGTACATTTACAAAGGAATTTCAATGAAAAATAACCAAGATAGGGCTCTTCAAAAAAAAAAAAGAAAAAAATTTCTGGCGATAATTCTCACTATGCACCTGGCAGAGAGCTATGTTTCTTATCCTCTTTTCTATCAATTTTTTCACCGGCTGGACTTATTTGTTTTCCATTGATTTATATGTCGATATTTAGGGAATTTTATTGGCTTCCTCATAAAAAATAATTAATTCGCCTGACTTTCATAGTTTTTGGGTTAGGAACGAAAATATAAAAAAAAAGTAAAGATTTTTTTTGTTTTTTTGTTAAATAACACATTTTTTCGTATTTAGAGGGCTGGGACTCTTATTCTGACTATTCCACCATAAAATATTAACATTTAGAAAGCAAAATGAACGTTGTTGGCATAAAATTTACATTTTTGCTGAATTTTCAAAATAATAATTTTTTCGCACTGTCAAGCGCTCCCCGACATCTCGGATATCTGGGGAGACAGTGCTCAAAACTAAGTGGATATGAAAGAGTTAATACCCCTCTTGCTGAATTAATCACAGAAACTCCACCGCTTCCACTACCGTACGTTGGCTATCAAAAATCAGCAGGATAGCCAGCTTCCAGAATATTGAGTCCTACAGAGCATGAAGCATAGCTAAAGGTGGGAGACAACAATATAAATTCATGGTATATTAATTAACGAACAGCATGCACTACAGTAGCCAAAGTGCCTTGCTGAACCCCAGATCCAATTACCATTCTGACAAAATAAGCTTGACTCTGCTAAAGCTTTAACAAATGGCAGCAAGATCCCAGATTGTTGTCTGCCACACATATGACCTGCACTGCCAGATGACACAGCAGTTCCAACCAACAGTGTTCCTCCTAGATTCTTAGGCATGCACTGTTGTGAGATGTATGCCATAACTCTGGTAATGTTTCTCCCAAAAGTAGAGCAAATATTTGGAGGAGGCCCAAGAAGATGGCACTTAACTATGTGCCTTCTGCCAGTTAGCAAACAAAGCGCAGCCCATAAGCGACTGGATGCATCTATGAACATGAGGACTTCTAGCAACAAAGGGACTAGAGGAACCTCTACTGACAGGTGACCAGTTTTATCACAACTGTTAAATCTTCCGGACATCTATCAAACCTTTAACTGGGTTAAGTGATAATGAAACAGTAAACTTATACTTCAACACCTAAAGTTTCATGTACTTCATCATGGAGAGGCCTATGTGAAACAATCTTGGCTAGTCAATTTGGTTGGTGCAGGTAGTACTCTCCTTATTATGCCCTCTATGATGGTTGAACTACAGATGATATAGTGTAAACATCAATATCTGGATAAAAAGATTCATCAAATGGAGGACCACATCAGACTTTTCCCAGTTACATGGGAGGTCAAGGTACTAACTCAACCAGCCAGCAGAGACTTTCCAGGTGTTACTTTAGCATGGCTACCAGTCATTTAAGTTATTACAAAGTCTTACGCCGAATGAGTGGGCTCAAGCTAACGCTGGAGCCAATGTTTGGGAGAAGACTTGTAGAGCCAAACCATGTCCAAAACAGAGAGAAAACAAAACACCTTCCCTGACCACACAATGACTCCATCTTAAAGTAGATAAATTACAGATAATATTTCAACATACTGGTGGCATTAATGAAGTCCAAAATATTAGTGACTTTAGATACCATAGAAAGATAACAGAAGCTTGAAGATCTGTCTAACAATTTCTTGATCACATGGTTTTGGATCCTTGATCTCAACTACCTCACTGTACAATGCCTCGAAACTCATCGGCTGTCATTGACAAAATCTGTATTCCTCTGGCTACAAAATGAGGGGACCTGTCTACACAAGACTTGAGAGTTGGTAACCACCCTGACTCATTCCATGAACCACAGATCTGCTCATAACTCCTACCAAGACTCAATATCTCTGGAGATATGGCCCCTCTGGTTAAAAATCATTCTGAGGGCAAATAAAAAATTAATTCTCCTCTCACTTCCCAGTGGAGACTTAGCCAAGATAGAAGCCTCTTGTGCTGCTGAAACGGGCAACTCCGTGACAATTAGTTGGCAATACTGGGCAGGTATGACTAACTATAGATGGCATTCTTAAGACATCTTGGCCACTGTGACATTGTAAGAGAGTGGCTCTCTTGCCTACAATCAATAACAGCCTGGATGAGGACAAGATAATATATTTTGTTTACTAAAAACTCTTTGAACACCTTCAATGTCAGCTTCTCTAAGAATTCCTTTACTAAAGCCTTAGGAACAGGAATAGGTCAAGGGTGCCAGACCCTCACATCTCTAATGAGGACTGCAGATCACACAAGTCCTTGAAGCAACATCCTGCTACTTCATACCCAAGTTGGAGGTACGCCATCATTAAAATAAGCAGAAAGATTCCCTACCCAGTAGAACTAACATCCTCATAACCTGTATGATAGCCTCTAACGACTGGACTCCTACAGCAACAGTGAACTAACAGCTATGAAAACCAACTCCTACCAGCTGGTGATAATGAGGAACTCTTGGATAAATATGTCTCCACAAATCAAAGGGTTATAGAAGATGAAGTGCAGGACACTAGCACTTGTTTTACCAAGTCCTCTGCAGATAAAAATTGGCAGTGACCTGGGCTGAGCATCATTTGATCATGTAGAACCTTCTCAGCATGTGATTGGGTAAGAAAACAAGAGTAAGAGAGACATCAAGCGATCATACCCCTAAGCTTTAACTGGGCAGCCAGTTAAACAATAACCTAGCAAAGACAACCCTGAATCCCTAAGAAGTAGAGAAAAATACACTTACAGCTTGGTGAAAATGTTATCTGACACTGTAGCATCTACAGCAGAAAAGGCCAGCATGAAGCAGCAAAGTAGCAGGAATTGAGAATGTAAGCACAAAAGCAGTCATGAGTTGAGCAGGTGGGATTGGCAGTGGGTTGAAACACATCACTAAATGGCTATTGTTCCTTTGCCCTGTTCAAGGAAGACGATCCTGAAAACAAGTCATAGAAAACTTGGACACAATGTCTGTAGCACCACAAGTATACCTCCCTCATTTCTACAATCTCCTTATTGTACAAAGCAGGTGACTAATCTTAGTGCATCTCATAAAAGGTGTGGGTCTGTCTCCAGTGAAGAGTCGACAGGTCAACCTTGGAATTCCTAAGCAAATCTGCTGAGACATACTTAATTTGCACAATGAAAACACCACACCCCAAGAGCACCAAAAGACACAAAATAAAGCAAAGCAAAGTATAAAACCAAAAATACAATTAATGATACAAATACAATTCATACAAATTTCCAGTACAGAAAATGGAGTACGAAAACCCCCGATCAGTGCTTTACACACAACAGCCTGAGGAAAAGTGAGAGAACAACCTCTTGGTGCTAACTAGAGAGAAACTTGTTCAGTAGTCAGCATACCAAAAATACTACATACAAATTTAATTAAATACCAAAGCTACCATTTTGAATAACTTTAACTAGGAACAAATGCAAGCCAATGGCAAACTTCACATTGTAAAAATGCCAAAGATAAATAAAGGAATCATGCAATGAGAGAACCTGCAAGAAATGAAAATAATTCTCTCTAAGACAAGGAAAAAATTAGAAAAAAGTGATTACTTAATGCTTATAACTGGAAAGTGTTAAAGATTACCAAGTAAAAGGTGGGGAGGTTCAGGTAGAACTGTAGTTGGCAATATACAGTTGCTCCTTGAAAAATAGAATGACGAAGTGTCTGGAGACTTTCAAGATCTAAATGTGGAAAAGGTATTTTATGGGTTGTGGTGAAAATCAATCTCTGAAACCTCAATCACAAACATCTAGTACTTGATTATCAGTGCTAACCTTCAAATTAATGAATTTGAGTGATTGAAAAACTGTCTGATTGATTGTATTTGAAACCTGGACTCCAAGCCAACCCAACCTCAGACATTTAGACCCAAAGGTTGGGCTTTGATTTACACAGCCTTAATTTTGACTAGATCTCAGAGGACTCAGATGGCATGGGCTTCAACTCACACTTGTCTGTGGATGGTAAAGACTGACTCTGCCTTAGAAGCTGTGGACTTAAATACAACACTGATGATGATTCATTATCTTGATTCAGTGTTTGTCCAACTTAGATGAAAAAAGTGGATGGGCATTTGTAAAGCAAGAAGTTGTAATTCTATCAAATATGAACAAATTTGTTAAAACCAAATACTATACAAGATGTATCATACAGACATCTGTAAACACTAGCTAGTCAGAGAATAAAGGAAAGAAAAAAATGTTAAATTGTTATTTTTTTCTATGACTGCATGACATTTGACAATCTCAATATAAAGTATTTCACTATGTATACGTAATTCATTGGAGTTTCATTGTACTAATGGAGAATTTTCCACTTACATTACCACAAAATGGACTGTATGATGTATTTTGTCAGTACTATATAAATTTTGCTACAGAAACTACCATAACAACTAATAATGGCACCTGTTCTCTATTCCAAAGGCACTATATGTATACATATAGCAGTTTCAATTACCCTCCAACCTTTGTCCGAGTAAAGTGATATCATAGAAAGGTCAGCCTCTCCTACTTCAAAATACTGTACTTCAAACCACAAGTAATATAGCTGAAAACTCTTCTTTGTCAAATTCAATTATTTTTCTATCAATGCCATTAACAATCACAAGACAATTTTGATATTCATTCTGAGCAAACAAACTATTTTAATAATGATTTCTAGTTAAAAGTATTTATTTGAATAACTATCAGGACAATTATTTTATTATGATTGGGCTTTTGATATTTATGACAAAATTAGTTGGTTGCTAAATGGGTTTTTTGGACTATGACCAACGTACATGGCATTTGTATATTTTGGTATGCATAGAGAAAATCCTAATGAATAGATTTTCCTTCTTAAAGGAAGCTAGTTCTCATAAACAAATAAAACACAGTTGCATACCACTCAAAGATATCAGATCAAAGAACTATGAGCTGAACAATTTTAGCTGAAAGGACTTTGCCTAACTTGTTAGTTCTAAAAAGAACTTTGCTTGTTGATTCACAAAAGGACCTTACCTTACTTGCTGGTTCTCAAACCAAATGCTCTGTTAATTCTCTAAGCTTTCTATTGAAAGAGAATAACATGCATGCCGGAAAAGATGCCTGTGATTTATGTAGGCATACAGTGAGCTTTACCGGCCTTAAATTACTTCCAAAATTCAACAACTTGTTAAACTAACTTGTAATTTATTAATCTATGTATATAATAACACACATAAATGTCACAAAGACATGCTAGTCAGGGAGAACTTATTAACCTAAGAAAGCAATTTGATGGTTTTAATAGCAATCAATTAGGTAATACTTTTTTGTAACTTAAAGACACTACCTGAACAATGAATAGGTGCAAAGAGAATTTTAACAACAGAACTTTTATCAGTCAGCAAATTTTCTTGAAATCTTACCATGAAGCAACTACAAACCTAATCTCTTTGTACAGATAACTTTTATTCTCAGTTTAGAAAGCGCATAATGGTGACACTTGATTATGACTTCTTCATACTATGCACAAATTCACGAATCCCTTAAATCAAAATCTAACAAACAACATATAAGAAACAAATGACTATACTATTACACAAAACTACGTATTGGACTTTGTAAGCTGACCAAAACACACCCCACTTCTATTTGTGACTAACACAGAAGTATGAATAAGAAATTGCCAATATATTTGATACTTGAAAATACATAAAATCTAAAGGGCTATGCCCTAAGTTGATAATGACAGTAAAATGATAATCCTAGCCTTATTTTTGCTTATTTTGTTGAAAAAAATTTATTTTATATATGTTGAAGACTGGAAAGATTTCAGAGACAAGACCTTTCATGATGCTTCTTGGAAAACCTATCAATATGCAGCCACCAGATTCTGGTTGACATTAATAAAATGTGGTTCCAGTCTCTGCATAATAGTAAAACATGCAAGAGTTAAAAACATGAGAATTATTTTGAAAGCTTCTACTGCCAGAACAAGAGAAAAGAGAAAATACTATGAATATCTTATATATAGAAATGGAAATTAATTCATCTAAAATTCTTACTTGACATATATCCCCAACAACGATATCTCCGACTCCAATCTGTTGAAGTTCTCCACCACGTATAACTGAGAATTTGTGCTCGCCCTCTATACGGTTTTGCAAACCGCGAAACTGCTTCTCTTTAGTGTAGTCATTAAAGGCTGTCACAAAAACGACAACTGCGACAGATATAAGAATGGCCACACCCTCAATCCATCCTGCTTCCTCCTCTCCCTCATCATGCTGACCAACTGCAAAGAGATGAACATCAATTATCTCTGAACACAGCCACCTATTCAAGTTAATTAGCAAAAACAAAACCAAAATTTAATTTTACTGCAATCAAACATTATATGCTAAGTAAAATATATTATAAATTATGTAACACTGAGTAAAATTATATAATAATGTCTATATAACATAACGAAAAGTTATCCTTACATTTAAAGAGACAAAATTAAGTATACAGTAAATCAAATAAACAATATCCAGCTCATATCATACCATCTGTTTAAAAACTATATTTACTTCTTTTAATACAGTAGAATCACTCAAATACAGGAAAGTAGAAATAATCAAAGTATTTATGAAATAAATGAAGTAAAAAATAGAACTTCCAGCATATGAGAGTTTCTACTGCTTGTGTAAATCCATACTTAAGTTATGCATGTGTGTATGCTGTTTTGTATACATACATAAATATATGTATGTCTGTATATAAAATACACTAAAACATACAAATATATAATATTATAAATGTATATATGAACTGTATACACATACATACAATACTGCTAAATATTCAATATGTATACTTCAAAGGCTATACTGCATTAAGGAGTTCACACAGGATGCTATCACAACGATAATATATTACTGAAGTATTATTTATTTACAATAAGAGGGTTACATGGGTATTACAATCTAACATCTACAAGTACAGTATATGTAACAAGTGGGGGCTAGACATTTTGAAACATTTAATCGAGGAAATTACGTGTGATGGCACATGATACACTAACTCCACACAACTAAACTCTCAGTAAGGCAGATCTCAGACACACATTCAGATAACATGGCAAAACACATTTTAAAATTCTATGTATTTAACTTTTATAAACAGAATCCTAAAGTGTAATTAAAAATACTGAAATACATTTTTACTTAAAGAATAAAAATTGATTAAGCATTGGATAAAACTACTTGTAATACAATTTTGATTTTTGATACAGATGTTAAAATATAATCAACTCACCTTTCAGTATTTTCCTTAAAAACAAAATGTGTAGTAATTTTATTTACCCCAATTGCTTACTTCTAGGTTGTAATTTTTCCTTGATAACAAATAACAAGAAAACACATACTAAAATAACTTTGGGTACAGCTAAAGGCATATCTTTGGTGCTTCTGAAAGCAAACAAGGAATACTGAACAACTAACAAATATTAAATATGAAAATGAAAAAAATTAATTATGTAATTACATATTTCAAGTACACAGCTGCCATTTTGGCCAGTAGCAAAAGTGATTCATCTCTGGGCTGCTATCCCTTTGTACTACTAATACTCCCACTCACCCACACTTATCCAAGCACCTCATCACGATACCTCAATCACTTACAGATCCCAGGGAGTGAACTAATATATCCATCCTCATTTGCATTACTGCTTTTGTCTAACTATTTATAAGGGATCAGCTAATATGTATTGCTGAAAAGGGAAAGAGAAGCACAAATGGCATTCTGTCAATTCCAACAGAGTCAATTAAGTGCCTTCCTTAGTTTAAAGACTGAAGATAATGACATAATTCTTAAAGAAAAAAAAAGAATATCACAGAATTGGCCTTAATAATCAAAAGTTATCTACAATGGTTTATGTGTATTAAAAAAAAAAAAGTTTTGCTGCTTACACTTCTGTCCTGCAACAGTTAAAATAATGTCCACAGATTTTAGTATAGGCATACATACAGTGCTTATATCTATGGTTAGAAAATATGAACGTTTTGATAAGTGGTCCAGTGGGCAGCAAAAAATTGTCTTCAAGCACTCAAGTACCAAGTAATGCAAAAGCAATTTCAGCAAAACAGGATAATGCCAATGATTTTGCAACAGATAAAGGCTCGAGTGAAAAAAAAAAACAGGAAGTCTGTCTGCTAATAAGGTGCAACACCAAGATTTCCATCAATATTGAGACAAATTATTCTTTTTATATAAAAACTTCAACTGCGACAAAACTAGGATGTTATGGGAGATGATGCCAAATTAAGGAAACATCTCTAAAAAATAACTCACTAAAGCTACAGCGGATACATTAAAAACTGAAATAGTCAATGTATATTGGAAGCTTTTATAAAATGAAGTCATGAATTACCGACAGGCCCCACTGAACTTGAAAATAAAATTAAAAAAACAATAGGAGTAGCAACTTGTCACCAGTGAAGGATTTGTCAATAGGGCAGACAAAGAAGTGATGAAGCACTTTGAAGACCACACAAGATTTTTAACAAATGAGGAATTGGAACTTATGTAATCATCAACAAAAGCAATGATGAAAAAAGAATAGATGACAATAACACAAAGATATTTCAGAAATTTTCCAAGGTACTTATATGTAATTGCACAAAACCTCAATAACAAAATAATGGGAAATGAACCTTTAAAGAAGTTGAAGTCATAAAAGATATACCAAATTCTGCAATAAGAACCTTTCACTGTTGGATGTTCCAGTTCACTCCAAGAACATAAACCTAGTGCCGACATACTACTGTACCAGGATATATGAAGCCAAACACTACCCTCATCATTCATCATTATCACCAATTCCTGGCAAATTTTATTTTAGAGCACATTCACATGAAATACTGTGCAATGGCGGTCCACATTGCTTGCAGTTTGTTTATAGAGCAATTGGGAAGTGATCATGATGTCTACTTTTATCTTAAGCTATGTAGTCCTAGTTTTGATGATTACCATAATTATCATCTGTATTATCATTATATACAGTACATAATTGTAATGGTGTATAAGCCTTTTCATATCAATATTATAAAAGGTAAATTTCTATTTGGAATTTAATTCCTGGTAAAGATGAAGGTATTACTGTCACTTATTAGGATCCATCCCATAGACTGTACTGTTCATATCATTCACCTGATATTTTGCTTTAAGCCATAAAAGTAAGCATTGTGAAGGAAGGGTAACTGTATACTCCCCATTCCCAATCATTTATGGCAGTCCATCATAATTATTGCTTTCATCATTCCCTATCTTTTCTGGAAAACAAAATTATCATGCTAAATGTTGGGGAGGATGATGCTACACTTAGGCCTCAACCCACAACCCCGTTCTAAGTTCAGGTCTACATAGATTCAGGACAGTTTCGATAGCTTCGATCTATTCCATTTTCACAATTTTATACACTTCATTATCTTTGTTCCTGAACAAAAGTTTGTGTCAGTTTTTCTCATCCCCTATCCTTCTCTTATAACATTTTGCTTTTCTATTCTCTCTCCACATTCTTCACTTATATAAGTTGTTCACTAACCCACTTGTGTTTTCTGCAGCACACTGAGGACCACACTTAAGGATCTTTCAAGTCTCATAGGACATAAAATGCACTATTTTTCCCTTTTAGCTTTTTCTCATCTTAAAGCTCAACTTTTCGAACAAAAACAAATCCTTCTGGTAAGTTATCTGGATTTAATAATCACTCATATAATTATAATAATAGAAGCCAGAGGGAAAAAGACATTATTTATTGAAAATTTATTTTTTAAACACACGCCTGAAGCTCATCAACACGTCTCAACCCCAGATGTCTGGCAGGAAGCAATGCAAGCACATGAAGCAGTGCTTTTCATCCAACACCTGTACTCCAATTAGGCAATAATTGTTTGGTGCCCTCCAACTTCCTCTAAACCTTTTTAAATTCAACATCTTCACCACTAGTCTATCATACTCAATTCTCCACCTGACTAGTCTGTCCCAACCATCTTTCCATCTTTACATTTTGAAATTTAATCAACCCTTCTTCCTACATATGCACAAGAGTTTCCACCTTGTTTTTATTTTCATTCAACACTTATACTTCATTTCATGAGATGATGGCTTAGCAATTCCTTCATACACCACAACTTTTATTATTGACAATTTTTGTATTTCAAGCCTACTGTGATCTACTACCTTTCTTGGTTCACCTATGAAGTGATTATTCACATATTCTTTCATCCTTTTAAGACATTATGCATCTACAGTATTTATAAATAAATACCTATACTACATATAATCCGAGTTCCGTTTCATAATTAACATTTACTTATGTACTAGTTTCTAGTCTACTTTCACTTGCATAATTTTACTCGTACTTAAGCTCATTTTTAGAAAATTCTTTCACCAGTCTGTAGCTTCTCTTCGCTACCAACAACAAACTATTTCATCCTCACCTTCAGCATTCTCTGCATCACATCTTTATCATAGTTATTTAAATTTTCCCCTTTGCTATTAAGATTTTTTAAAACATTCATAAAAACCCCTTATAAAAGTGCCCACTTAATCTTCAGCTATCACTTGCTTTGTCATCTTTCCCCTTATACAAAGAAAAAACAATCTCCCAACCTCCCAAAACCTTCAGCACCATGAAGAGGAAACTAACTACTACCGCCATTGCCTGTAGCAACTTCAACCTGTTATAGGCATAGGACTCAGGAAAGAACTGAATGAGGCAATGGAGGATGATTTCTCCCCAGCAAGATGTCATTACCAGTAAAAAGGTCATCAAAAACCCTTATAAAAGCTTTTCAACATATTGGGAGACAAGCCCCATCATAGGAGACACTATCTAAGGGGGTTAAAAGAATCAAATCCATACCATCCTACTCTACCTTGTGACTTGACAGGGGAGTGTTTTTTTAATTTCTTAAGTGTCTACCTAAGATTTGCCAAGAGCATCACTTCCCAGTGGCTGGTACTGTGGAGAGTATTTTTTCCTTTTGTTTCCTAAAGTATGTCATTTTATTTGCTCTTTTGTATTCTAGGGATTACTAATTTTAAATTTCCAAACAGGTTTTTTCTGGTATCACAATATGAGATATTTTTCAGCAATGATTTTCAGTAGTAATTGAAATGCTTGATATTAAAGAACTCAAATTTTTCTTGCCTGCTTCCATACCATGAGCTCTTCATTTTCTTGTCTTTTTTTCTGCAGTGATTTACTTAACAACATTTATTTTCATGAACTGGTTTACTGGTTTACTGTTTTTGATCTACCATTGGTGATTAGTGAGTAGTAATGAGTTTTCCCTAGTATAGTGTACTGTATTAATTTACAACTGCCTGTGCTTGCATGTTAAGTTTGGATTTCCAGTAGTGCTGTATTTACTGTCTCAACTATTTGTTTGGGGTAAGGATGAAGGATGCATCCTTGCAGTTCGTGTCATCACTGGATAAGGACCCAAATCTACAGTGCCCATCATTTCATGGACATAATCATTTTAGCATTCATCACCAACTACAGTAAATGCAAAGATGAAACATGGCAGGCCTTTTCTACTGCAGTAGGTACACTTTCCCCTGAACTATATGATCCATTTAAGTTCGCATTGCACACCAGTCTTCAAGAAACTTATGAAGAGCCAGTAATCAAAGAATTATCTAAGGTTAGTTCTCTGGGGAGAATTTGAATGAAAATAACACCCATGGTCTAAGAATACAATATCCCAATTTCTTGGTAATTTGTATTTTTCCTAGCTATACTTACCTCAAACTACTTTAATAGGAGAATCCTGGATGTCAATCTGGTACTGACCAGAAAAATCCGGTTAACCCTTCCACACCTAGCCAGGTACATGCCCAGAGGGACAAGGCTACGCGACCCACGTCCTCTGGCTGACTGCTAGGTTCTTAGACAAGGTTAGGGAAGCAAGCCCCAATGCCCCTGATGTTGTGAGGTCTGGCTCTCTTCAGGGAAGGAATACCAGCTCTTTCGTAGGCTCTCCTGATCGTTTCTCTTAACCAGAAGGAGATGGTGTTCTTTGAGACTGCCTTCTTTTCCAGGCCGGTAGACACAAACAGGTTCCTAATGGCTGGCCTGAACCAGGAGGTCCTACTGAGGTACTTACTCACCGCCCGGACCAGACACTAGAGCAGATCCCGAGGATCGTCTGATCTGGCTATGGCGAGAATCAAGAACTCCACGAACCTGTCGTCCGAGATCGAGGGGTTCTGTGTCTCAGCCACTAAGGATGGCACATACCGAAAGATGAGTTCTTTCTACCCTTTCGAGTAGGAAACCTCGTAGGAAAGGCCATGAAGCTCTCCCACTCTCTTGATGGAAGCCAATGCCAGAAGGAAGATTGTCTTCAGCATCAGCTCCCTGTCCAAAATGTCCTAGAGGGGTTCAAAAGGGGGCTTCCTCAGGGCATCCAGCACCTTTGCGATGTCCCACTGCGGTGCTTTTCAAGGCACAGGGGGGAAAGACTGCTTGAAGCTCCTAATTAGCATTGACAGGTGCCTGGAACTTCCCAAATCCAACCCTTTCAGGAGGTAGACCTGGCCCAGGGTGGCCCTGACTCCCTTCATGGCTGCTACTAAGAGGCCTTTGTCCAGTCTCAGGTGTACCAGGAAGTCCGCTATGTGGAGAATCTTGGCCTGCAGAGGCTCAAGACCTCTTTCTCTGCACCAAGGCCCAAACGCCGACCATTTGGCCTGATAGACAGCCGCAGACGACTTCCTCAGGTACCCCAACATCTGGGAGGCAATTCTCTAAGAGAAGCCCTCCTTACTCAAAAGCCGCTCGATAGTCTCCACCCGTGAAGGAAGAGGGCCACGAAACCTTCGTGGAACCTCTCGAAGTGGGGCTGTTTTAGAAGGTCTGGCCTGAGGGGCAGCCTCCAGGGGCCCTGCACTGTTAGGGTCTGGAGATCCCCCAAGTGGGGGCCACCAATGTCATCTAAGTACCTCTTGACCTTCTTAGTCAGTTTAGAACCTGTCTGATCACCCCAAAGGGCAGGAATGCGTACACGTCCAGCCCATCCCACGGGTGCTGGAATGTGTCCTCCCAGGCCACTGCTGGGTTGGGCACTGGGGAACAGAATACCAGGAGCTCTGCATTTAGCCTCGTTACAAACAGTTACAGGGAGGGGGAGCCCCACATCTCGGGTTAGCTCTGCCACTATCTCAGGGTGTGAGGACCATTCTGACCTTATCACCTGTCCCTGCCTGCTTAGCCCGTCTGCCATCACGTTCCACCACCACCGTGGCATTGTTGCACATCAGAGCCACCACCCGGTTCCTGATCCTCTGCTTGAACCCCTGCAGGGCCCTCTGGATCGCTAGCAACTCCAGACAGTTGATGTGGAGCCGTCTCTCCTGTTCCATCCAGACCCCTTCCCTCATTTCGGACTGTAAGTGGGGGCCCCATCCCTCCTTCGATGCATCCGTGAACAGGAGCATCTCCAGAGGGAGGTCCGAGAGGGCACCCTGGATGGGCCTCAATTTTAGCCTGCCTTGGGGGATCAGCTTCTCCAGGGAGACCAGATGACCCAGGAGTCTCTGCCACTCCCTCACTGGGGGGGGGGGGGGGGGGGGGGGGGGGAGAGAGTTCCCGTGCCCAATGAAGGAAGTCCCCCCGAGCCAGTCTCGGTCCTCCAAGGGGAAGGCCCTGGCTGCCCTCGTGTCCAGAACCATTCCCAGGTATACCATCCTGGTGGCTGGGACCAAATGGGATTTCTCCCAGTTCAGGACTATGCCTAGCCTTGAGCAGAAGGCCAGAAGCTCATCCCTCTGCTTCTCTAAGGCCTCCCTTGAGGAGGAAAGCAACAACCAATCGCCCAGGTACCTCAGGAGACTGATCCCTTCCTATGAGCCCAGGATGACACGAGGAAGAACATTCTGGTGAACACCTGCGGTGCCATAGACAGACCGAAGCAGAGGATCCTGAACTGGTAGAACTTGCCCTCCCACCTGATGCATAAGTACCTCCTGCTGGACGGGTGCACCGGGATCTGGATGTATGCGTCCTTTAGGTCCAAGGACAACATGAGGCACCTGGAGTTCCTGGGGCCCGTAACTACCTGGTCCGCATAGGCTAGGGCCTGGGACATGGCTCAGAGGGGGGCTTGGTCTCCTTAGGGCTGCCTGAGAGGAAGTCTACAGCCACGGACCTCCAGGTGTCAGGAGGCGGGGTGGACTCCGTCAGATGATTCTTGGCCCTAATCAGGGCCAGGAGCCACATCCGCGGCGCCCTACCCTTCCAAGGTGCTCTGGAGAGCATCCTGGATGAATGCATCATCCTCATCATCCTCCAGATGGCCATGAGGGCCTGCGTGGGAAGAGGGGGAAAAGCCTGTGAAGCAGGGCGACTCCAACCTGGGGCCGCCAGAGGGGACAGGAGCTCCTCTATGCAAGGAACCTCAGACAGAAGCAGCGGGACCGTCATGACACACCCACTGGTCCAGGCTTGGCCCCCGACCCTGACCGGAGAGGCCGAATGGCTCCGCCTCCTCTGCTGGGCAGAAGGAGGGGGGAGAAATGTCAAAGAACAGAACCTGCCCGGCACGAGCAGCCGCCAAGGGGCCCACTGGTACTGGGGTGGGATCCACCGAGCCCACAAGGGGAAAGCTGGCGGCAGAGCGGAGCACCCAGCCTGTGGGGCTGTCATGGGCGCCATGAGTTCGGGGGCCCTCCGTGGGGACTGACCAGATGGGGGAGCGGTGACGACCGTGGCAGCATGACCTATCCCAACAGCTGCCGATCCTACTCCAACCCGTGGTCCCAGCTATGACAGGGAGAGTGGGAGTAGCGGCCGGAGGAGGAGGAGGATGAGGAGGAGGAGGAGGAGGAGGAGGAGGAGCGAGGAGGAGGAGGAGGAGGAGGAGGAGGAGGAGGAAGGAGAGGAGGAGGAGGAGGAGGAGGAGGAACACGCTCAACTCCTAACAGCACAGCGCCTTCGCTTCACTCTCCTCCGCCTCCTACAGGAGGACCTATCAGAGTCAGTGGACTCCGAGGAGTAGTCTTCCGGAGAAGGGGGTCTCCTCTTGCTCTTCCTGCCCTAGTTCCAGGGGGGAGAGGGTCTGAAGCTCAGCCTGGTCTGGGCAACGGCCACCTGGGGAACTTTACCTCGCGGGAGCGTCCCGGCCCTCGACTCTGACCTTACAGGGAAGAGCGGGGGCAGCTCACAGTCCTGAAAATCATTCTCCCAGAGAGGACATCTGAAAGGGGTCGGGAGGGGTACCAGACCAGGACTGGGACAGGAACTCTTGACAACCTGTCGGCTCTCACTGCCACCTGTAGCAGCCCAACCCCTCAGGGGAGGTGAAGGGAGCGTGGATGAGGTGGAAGACAACCCGACAGCCACCCTGACTGAAGCAGACGGAGCATTCGGCTCAGAGGCTGCACCCACCGGAGCAGAGTAAGCCGTGGGCACCAGAGCGGGGTGAGCCGCACTCCCCGGTGCAGAGTGAGCTGCACTCTCCAGCGCGGAGTGAGCTGCACTCCCCAAGTGGGGAGAGCTGCGCACACTGAGCTAAGAGCAGACACAAAATCCTCAGCCGTTAGAGCAACCAGAAGGTTGAAGTGGGACCACACTTCTCGCAGGAAGCCATCGTCCCCGGGTGGCACAACCTGTACAGGAGATAGACTCGTCGAGCTCTACAATGGCAGAGGCCCAGCAACGAATTCACCTAGGTCCCCTCGCTGGGAGGAAACTGGGGAAGACTTTGGCAATGAAACTGGCGACAGGGCAGGTCTAGACGACAAAGGCTCCTCCGTGCGTGACTTCTTAACAGGCGACCTGCCCTTCTTCTTCCTCTTAGTCGAGGCAAACGTCCATTGGAAGGGAGGCCAGGACACACACTCCGGACACACAGACTCGGGCGAGCAAGGCCCACCACAACACGAGTTACACAAAGAGTGGGGGTTGATCTTCATCGAAGAGAAGAAAGCCCCACGCGACTTGCCTTCCGAAGGGCCTGGACAACGGCGCTGAGGAGTATCGGACTCCATGAGAGAAGGCACACACACACACGGGGAAGAGAAGACTCTAACACACAAGAGAAACACACAAAGGGAGCAAAGCAAAGACCTTCAAAGCCACCAACAGATCTTAAATGCATCAAACTCACATCTTGGGATAAGATGGCATGAGAAAGTAGGTGATGATACTAGAGGAGTAGAGCCTGAGAACCAGATAGTGAAGGATGAGAATGAGGTTGAGGCAAAGATACACACACTGATATGGGTGAGGAAGGGAGTTCATCCTCTGCTTCGATTTAAGAAATTTGGCATAGAGCCAAGCAAGAGAGTAGGAACAGAGGTAACGTAAAAGGTTATAAAGTGGGTGTAGCTAGGGTCCAAAGGAATGCTGAAAGCAAACAACCTTTGATAATGCCTATAGTGCACCAAGTGAGGTGCACTGGTGTCAATACCCCCTGCCGGGCACATCTAATATAACATTACCAGTTGAAACTTAATGTTATATCTTTGACATTTACATGTTAAATATCACAAATATCACATTCAATATGGGCTAAATTTGATGAAAAATGACATTATAAAAATAAGTGAACAATTATGAAAAAATAATTGAACAATTATGAAACTGTACTCTTACTATTACCAAATATCAAATCTTCAAAATATGTAATTTTACCTTCCCTCTTCTTCCTCCAAGAAATTTAGTAACCTTGTAAAGAATGTAAAATAACATATTGATTACTTCAATTACCATACTCTCAAGATGCAAATCCAAACTCTGAGAACACTATGAAAAGATGCAAAGGACAAAACACACAGATATTGCAGGTAAGCACCAGTGAAACAAACTGGATGGAAGTATAGGAGGAAGTGAAGGTATACCCCATTAATTTGCAGTCTCTGCCAACTTGAAGCACAACTGCTTTTCTCTTGGGTACATCCTGGTTGTCAGACCTTCTAGATTGTCCTTCTTGAGTTAAAGGCACTAAAAGTGAAGCCAATCAGATGGATAAGGCAATAACTTCTTATTTTATATGAATAAGTTTTTGTTTCCTACAACAACAAAATTACTACTTCATTAACCAATTATGCAAATCTCAATAATACTCTTAAATCAAGAAGACAAAATAAAACTGAAAATTTATCAAACGACATCCAAAAGTTGACAGATATGGCCGCCTCTCCACACCAGATATCTCAGATTCTCAGTTAAAGGTAGTTTGTAATCCAACTTTCACCGCATAAAATTGTACCTTATCCACAAAACGTATTTTACTCAATATCAAGTTCATACCACCTAAGTATGATATCTTAGTTTAACCAGACCACTGAGGCTGATTAATAGCTCTCCTAGGGCTGCCCCGAAGGATTAGATATTTTTATATGGCTAGGAACCAACTGGTCACCTAGCAACGGGACCTAAAGCTTATTGTGGAATCCGAACCACATTATATCAAGCAATGAATTTCCATTACCAGAAATAAATTCCTGGCATAGCCGAGAATCGAATTTCGGACCACCGGACTGGTGGCCAAGCGCAAAAACCACTCGTCCAACGAGAAACCATTTTATAAATGTAGTACGTACTTCATAAATTCATATAAGTACAGTATACGTATTTATCACAAATTACTGATCAAACAGCCACTTATCATCATCCTTAAATTGAGCTTTTGCTTGTCAAGGTTTATGACTGAAGTGTTTATTTAATTTATTAAACTCAAGTATTAGTAATCAGGTTACTTTTAATAATAATTGGTCCTTAGTAAGGTACTGATTTTTCTGACTAATTATTTTCTATCCTTTCTTTGCTTTTTATTTTCTTACTTCTTTACAAGATATTTTATTTTACAAGAGTTTTTCTACAGATGCAGCATTACAATTTTGTACAATTGGCATCAGTTAAATTTTTGTTTTCATTCTTTGCAATATGTACAGAAACAGTTTAACCTTATAAAAGTTCTATAATTTCTTTGTCATAAAATGTACAAGGCTGTACTGCTCTCTACAAATCTTTACAAAAACATTTGTTATTATTTAATCATTTTTATATATACAGCAACTAAACCCATTTTCATTGAAAGTCAGCTTGTTTGCTTTATTTATGCTTCTCTGGTATTACCAGTATTTTTGTCACTTAAAAAGAACATACTTTCACATGGAACAAGTCTGAAAGGCCATAACTTCAACAAGCAGCTTTTACAAAATAAAAAATAAAAAAGCGCAACAGAGTGCTTTTTGGTGATGTATAATGATTTCAGTACGTATGTGCCATACAGCTCCAGAATTTGATATACACGTATTTTACTCACTACATAGTTTGAGAAAAATCATTTCTATCGGCAAAAGTAGGCATGGAGTAGATCAAATCTGGTCTTGTATACTGACAAAATGCACCGTCACTGGCTTTTGTGCTAATACAAATACGTAATTGCTCTTAGGTTTACCTATGCCTTTCTTACTCGTCTATCAGGGAAACTGCTGTAGGAAGGGAGAGGGCTTTCAACTCGCCTGCTACCAAGTTACACTCAGTTCTGGTCTCTGCCTTAGCTCTCTATAGTTATGAGGGCTTTGAAGTCCTCTGTAATGTAATTGCAAACTTCAAATTTCCTTTCTGTGCTGTATTTGCAGTCTCTACATTTCTAATCTGTGATGTACAGGCAACCCTCGGCTAACAGCGGGGGTTCCATTCCCGTCCGATGCTACTAACCAAAAAGCAGCAATAACAGCACTAAAAACCTGGTTAACGGCGCCGTTAACCAGAGATTGGCACTGCTAACCAGATATCGGCACTGCTAACCAGAGATCTGCACAAAAAATCCACTTAACAGTGTCGCTGGACAAGCGCCGTAAAACCGGATAGACGTTAACTGAAGCCGCTGTTAACCAAGGGCTGCCTGTAATTACAATTGCAATGTTTTCTGCTATAACTCATTTCATTTCTTTTCATGCACTTGCATGTGTCTCTTAAACTTATTCATTTCTGAAGCACAACATTAAATTTTTACAGTCATGTTCAAAACTTTTTTTTTTCAAACTTCACATGTAATGATCATCCCTAAAGCTCTTCCTGATGCCTACATTTATTTAGGTATATACTCTCTTCTGTAACATAACATGTACAAGAGTACCTGCTTATAGTAGATTCTGTACTTTAGCACATAAATTTGTTTGTTACCAGAAAATTTTCTATCACTTTTCAAAGTTGAAAGTGTCAAAATGAGGGTACAGTACTCCGATGCTCTATTTACTGATTAGTAACAACCAGAAATTCTTAAATATCACTGGGTTATTCAAGATACATTGCTACTGCTGATCCAATACATCTTAGTACTTATTTCACCTGCCTGCTAAACTGTTCATATAAAAAATCAATAATCACCTATCCAAAACTCAAAACCCTAAAGCAATAGGTTATTCTTCTGTAACTGCAAATGACAAACTTTAAAAGAATTTCAACTGAGTAACTGAGTGGAAATAACATTGATATGAAAAATAAAATAGTTGTATACAATTTAAAAATCTCATCACTTGACTATCATCAACTCAATACCATACTCTCCCTTCTGCATACAGTACATTCATGCAAGTTCGTATTTTGGGTAAGTTGCCTCTTTCTCACCATCCATCAGCTGCATTTCTCTTAAATCCATAATAATGGTCACCAGTTTACAGATATTGTGATAAATATTACACAATAATTATACTCCCTGAACAGTACATACCCCACAATATTATTACAGTGTAACGAATGCTTTAATATTTGAGTCTCTATATTTGTTACAACTACATACGTACATTTATTCCTTATAAGAAAATAAGACTTTACAGTACTTAAACCTTGCTATAATTTTTTGCATGTACAGTACATGGTATCTTCAACTTTAATGTTATCATATTCAAGTACTTGATTCACAGTAGTTGTATGGGATAGAGAATTTATAAAACATGCCCTTCATCAATACTATGTAATCCTGGAATTTTATGAGGGTACAAGAGAATAAATACTACTGTAAGTCTAATAGAGTGCATATATATAAATCTAGAATATAATTATATATATATAAATAATAATATATAATATATTATTATATATATATAATATTAAAACCTAGATCCTATATATATATATTTATATATATATATAGATATATATATATTTATATATAGGTATATATATATTATATATATAATATATATAATATATATATAGATATATATATATATATATATACATATATATATATATATATATATATATATATATATGCACAGACTTTTTCTGGTAATATAGTATATGTATACATAAGTATACCTCTTACTCATTATACACTACTGATGTTAATTACACTCCTTTCATGCTTTAAAAATATGTGCCATCACTGTTTAATAAATGAACAACCAACATAAAAAGCAAAGCATATTTTCTATATGGAGATCCCACTGAATTAAACATTAGCAACTACTACCACAATACTTTGAAATAAAGCTAGCAATTACGTAACTTTATAGCTAATATAATGATAGTGGTAAATGTTGACCATCATTGCTTAATTACTAAATATAATTACTAAATATATCATATAAGTACCATTTGTGCTCCATAAAATTAGTTAAATAAATAAATACAGGATTTAAATATCAGTTTAATGTTCAGAGGTAATCTTTAGGGTAATTACTAGCAAAAGGCTATGAGAATGATGGTCTTCTAAATAACAAAACATAAAGGGAAAATATTCAATTTACCAATGATAAAAACAGCTACAACAACAATAAATTATCCAATAATAACAATAGAAAATATGGTAAAAATAAAGTAATTATATTAAGAGAATAGCTAGATCTTAGAGGTGTGGAATTAAACATCCTGAACCCAGATTGTAAGAACTGGACTCTCTTCAAGCACAAATACGTACTAACATCAAGCATTATGGTGCTAGAACACACAAAGATATCTCAAGTTTTAGGTGGGGGTTTCATTACATAAAAATACAAATTATCTGAAATAATGATTATGCATGAAGACTTACTGAACATGAAGTTTATACTGTCTGAGGAATCACCTCAAAACAACAGTACTTTACATTTAAGACAATTAGTTTCGTTTACCTTCCCATTAAATGTATCACTCTGAAGGCCATGAACCCAATATTAAATCCACAAAAGCTATGGTTTGATAATACTGAGTCTGATGTCTTGCTCTGTTGTTTGTGCCTATTCTTACTTAAAAGTATAGACCAAATAAACATATCTATTCCAAGCCACTCACATATAG
>NC_061089.1:65543749-65556249 GCF_015104395.2 Macrobrachium nipponense
GTGACATCTTGTAATGCTTCCCATACTAGTGTTAGGAATGTTTTTGCAGGCTTAGGCGGAATAACATTCGAACCAAACGTTTGTCTTCGGTGTTCTAAATCGCTTTCATTTCCTGTCAGTCCTGAAATCAGCAGAAAAAGGCCATCAAATGGGTTTGAAAATACAAAAATTTCAGTTTTGAGAGAGAGAGAGAGAGAGAGAGAGAGAGAGAGAGAGAGAGAGAATCATACCTTGCATTTCCCGTAAGGTAAGGTTACCAGATGTATCTACCTTATCAATTCAATTTCAGAAAACGTTTACATGAAATATCATAGAAAATAGAAATTTCTTACCTAGAAAGATCATGTCTTGCAGTATAAGAATTATTTACACAGTAAGAAAAACATATTATGTACGTACCTCAAAACAGTTAAAACAATTTTAAGACGCACAGTATAACATGTAATATGATTTATAAGTAGTACAAGCTGTCCCTGGTTCATGACGGTTCCAGCTTACAATGTTCTGAGGTTACGACACTTATCAAATATATTCATCAGAAATTATTTCCTGGTTTACAATGCATGTTCCAGGGTTACGGCGCTTATGACACAGACAGAAGAAATATGACCCGAAAAAGGCAAAATAATAAATATTTGCAGGTTTCTCTGATGAAAAATGCAATAAAAATGCAGTCTACATAGTTTTTGATACACCCAAAGCATTAAAAGTAAGGTTTTCCTAAGACTTTCAATGATTTTCGATGATGCTTTGGTTTACGACTATTTCGGTTTATGACGTAGTACAAGAACGGAACCCCCATCGTAAACCATGGACTGCCTGTACATGCTTGCAAACCTTTCTTCCTAAGTACATTTAGCTTATCTCAAGTTGACAAAATACCAGAAAGCAATTTCTCTCTGCACAAGTTACAATCCTACCTCACCTACCAGCATTAAACTTTCTGTAATCTCATAATCTTAACCTTCTGTAGTCTGAGCAAGTTAGTCTACACCTCCTTTATAACATGCAAAATATAGTACTTCTTACCACTATACTTAATTCAAGTTTCTGACATTAGTACTTTAAGCTTCCTTTCTTTCAACAAGCTTAGCAACTTGACATTAAAGGAAATTATCAATACCAAAGCACAATTTAACCTACTACTTGGCAATAAGCCTGGGTCTGCCTTAAGATTGTCTGTGTTATTTAGTCTTATTGTTTTTCTTCTTTAGGGTTTAAAATGTTCTATTTGCCACAAAGAACACTTTTTTCTAGATATATATGCATTTCTGCTTTCCTTTCACTTTTTATACATATGTGCAGTATTTATTCCTATAAATGAGAACTGTATTGAAAACGGAGTTATTCCTAGACTAAAAGTTCCCCTAAAAATATGGCTGAAATTGTTACTTCACACATATATTCTAATGCTTATTAAGATTACTGAAAAGTTGACCTTCAAGCACTAATGTAATGACTTAACACTGAATCTAAATACTTAAAAAACTTGTGAAGCATTTTAAATAATATTCATTACTAACATATAAGAAAAGCTGCAATGACAATAGTATACTTGTATAAGTGTGATAAACATGATATCAAGATAAACCTTGACAAAGTACAGGCAGTCCCCGGGTTACGACGGGGGTTACGTTCTTGAGACGCGTTGCAAGCCAAAAATCGTTGTAAGGTGGAACATCGTAAAAAATCCTAAGAAAACCTTACTTTTAATGCTTTGGGTGCATTAAAAACTAAGTAAACTCCATTCTTATTCCATTTATCATAAAAAAACTTCAAATACTGATTATTTTGCATTTTTGGAGTCATATTTCTACTGCCAGATGTGTTGTAGGCGCCGTAACCCTGGAACATGTGTCGTAAACCTGGAAATAATTTCTGATAAATATAATTGAAAAGCGTTGTAACCTCGGAACGTTGTAAGCCAAACCCGTCGTAAGCCTGGGACTGCCTGTAGCTAGTAAAGACTTTTTCTAACTAATTTTAGTATTTACTGCATTTGCCTTGGTTAACCATATAGCTCAACTATATAGTAAACAGTTACTGACATCTTGGACGATGCATTCTTAATTCCAGTCACAGTTTTATAAGCATTTTTAGCAACCTTAGGCTTTGATCACCTGGCCTTCCACGGAACGGTTATGGACCTTAGTTGTTTTATGCCTTCATCAGTGACATGACTTTGGTCTAAAAAATGGGACAGCATAGCAAAACGCTACTCTGGCTGGGGCTATTCATTCTACCAAATGCAGAGTAAAGTTGCAGCAAGATATACCCACTTGGTTGTGAGCAACAGCTTACTGTCCTGACTTTAAAACATCATCTACATAGGACTATCAGTAATAACAATGTTAAACTTTTTTTTTTGACAAAATTATGTATAATTCCTAGAAAACCAGCAATAAAAGGGGACTGTTATTTCTGAAGAATAATGGTAGGAGAAAATAGTAGCTTTTTTTATAATAAAATAACCTTAGCGGTTTTGTCTTCGTCAGTGACATGACTTTGGTCTAAAAATATGGGACAGCATAGCAAAACACTACTCTGGCTGGGGTTATTCATTCTACCAAATGCAGAGTAATGTTGCAGCAAGCCATAACCATTTGGTTGCGAGCAACAGCTTACTGTCCTGACTATAACATCATCTGCATAGGACTATCAATAATAACTACGTTCAATTTTTTTTTTTTTTTTTTTTTTTGTGGATAACTACGTCAATTTTTTTTTTTTTTTTTTTTTTTTTGAGGAAATTATGTATAATTTCTAGAAAACTAGCAATAAAAGGGGACTGTTTTTCTGAAGAATAATGGTAGGAAAAAAATAGCAGCTTTCTTGGTAATAACTGCTCACTACTATTCAGAAGTGAAACCTATTCATACGGAACAACCCCACAGGGTTGTTCACTGGGAAGTAAGACAAGGTAAAGGGAAATACAGAAAGAAGACCACTGTATTAAAAAATATATATCAATAAATAGATAAAAATCCATTAAAATTCCAGGAAAATAGTACTAGGGAAGCAATGTATTGGACCTTCATTTGAACTTCTGAAGTTCCAATTGCACAACTTCCTCTGGGAAGCTGTTCCATAATCCAACAGTGAGGAATAAAGGACCTCTGGAACTGAGAAGTTCGACAGCAAGGAACATTGACTGCATATTGATGCTGCTGTCAAGCAAATCTGGTCGCTCTTGTCAGCTAAAGGGGACATTCTACCTAAAAGAGATAAATCTCTGGCAGAAGCAGACATCCACACTGTAGAACAGTATTTTAGTAAAGGGAGTGTAAATGTAGTAAAACAGGTTGCACAGATTTTATCACTGTTATAAATATATACGTATATGAGGCCTTACGAACAATACCTAACTTTCGTGCAGCATTTGCTGAAGCTTTCATTAGAAGTTTCTCAAAAGTTAGATGTGAGTCAAAGGTTACACCTAAAATAGTTAAAGCTTTAGACTTGTTCAGCAAAGTTCCAGTCACCTAAAGGGAAGGATGGGGAGGGAAATCTATACGAGATCTGCTAATCAATAGTGCTTGCATTTTACTGGAGTTTAGCTTAATACCTCACCAACTACTCTCTTCCCTGATCCGGTTCATATCCCAATTATGGTTGAGGGCAGCTTCATTTCTCAAAAGTTGAGACTTTACTACTACACCCACAGTGTTGCATTATCGGCACACATACAATCTTGTTTTCCAGGCCAAAACCATGTCACTTGTATACTCTTAAAATAACAGTGGACCTGATATACTACCCTGTGAAACTCCAGACAAAATAGGTCTTGGTTCACTAAAGATCTCGGGAGTCCACAGCAACTCGCTGCTGCCTACCTGTAAGATTTAACTGACAAGTGATCTTGCACCATACACATACCCAATGATTAGCTTTTATAGGTTATGCTGTACTTTATGACTGAAAATCATTAAAGACTAAAGGCTTTGCTGCCAGAAAACTAAAGTACTGTCTGTAACAGTTCCTGACCCATCAAAGATGATATCAAGAGCACATGCTTGTCCCTCTGTTCTCTTCCAGGGATTGTTAGCTTTTACACAACATTACTCAAAGTGACAGTTTTCTGTCTCACAAGTGATAACAAAGTAATGATAAACATCATCACTAGAAAATATTCTGCGGAGTCTTACTCCCCAAGGTCTATTTCAGCATTGGAGAACTTCCTTTAGTACTTACTCTTAATATCAGAATCCACATTCAATGAAAGTGCCAAACTGCCATACACCCAGTGAGGCACCTTTACTCTTGAAGCTTGCTTCTGCAAGCTAATGGACTTCTAGACTCGCTCAATATCAGTAATTGTTAATTTAGTATTAATAATTACACTCAGCATTTTCACTATTAAATATAATCACATTAAAATTTTTTTAGTATCGATTTGAAAAATACTTTGACAAGTGCCTCAAACACATGCTTCACACATTTATATCTTTGTCTCCATATATTTGACCGAATCTTTTTTACTAACATTACTTTCTTGAAAACCATTCATCAGCTAAAGTTTATAAATATTTAGGAAGGAGCTTTAAATAACAAAATGTCTTAAGAGATAGAATAACTTGTTACTACAACACTCAATACCAAACATACTCCCAGCCACTAAGGAAGGAATATCAATACTGTAACACAATTTCTGGAGCTTTAGGCAATAGGATATTTTCAATACTCTTTGAATCCTGAAAAATGAGTGCATTATACCAAGCAAGACATTACAGTATTACTTATACTAATACCAATAAAGTTCATTCTTACCGTTCGTGGCTGATGAGTAGAGCCTCTTCGTTATCTCGAGGGTGCCGCCATATTCTTGCTGGATGCGCTCCACACCCTCGGGACCACGACACTCCATAAGCTCGCGCAGTTGTTTGAGCGTGACGCCATATTGCGCCGGACGACCATCAATTGTCGCCATTCTGCACGCTGCTCACGCTCCGCTGCTACTCACCACGCTCACGGCACCCCCCAACTACACCGCCCCTGGAAGAAAAACATTGTTAAATATACAATCTGCAATAATTAAACCCTGAATATTATATTTTGTAATAATCGAATATACTATGTGCAAGAATACTACATTGGGCAGTCCTCGGTTATCGGCGGACTTGGTTAGTGGCGATCTGGTTCTATGGCGCTTGTCTAACACCACAAAATCAGCGATTGACGGCACCGATAACAAGTTATGAAAAGAAAACCATATACAAAAAACCAATAGTCTCACTTTCATACATTCACTATTTCAGTTATCATGACATTTCTATCAAGATAGGCATAGCCAGCAACCTATTCTTAAGAGCCTTACGAATTTGTTCCCCAGATTTCCTGGATCAGGAATTTGAATTAATGCCCGAGCAGCTTTTGTCTTTGTAAGGTATCCTGACCGTATAATTGAGAAAACGATTCATAAAGCAAACGTAATTTTCTACCGATCCCCTCAAGACAAGACCAGAGAGACACCCAAAAATAAAATAAAAATTCCACACCTGGAGAGAATTAAGACAGTGACCCAGACTCACAAAAATCTAACCAATTTGCCTTTACATACCCAAATACCTTTGCCAAATTCCTGATTAACGTCCAACAAAAGACAACTACGGAGGACACTGGAGTATACGACATCCCACACCTGGACTGTGACTAATCTTACATTGGTTTTACAGGAAAATCACTTCCCCAGAGATTAATACAACATAAATGGTCAGTTAGGTATGAACAACAGAGCTCAGCTATTTTCAACCAGATAAATAACCATAACCACAGAATAAACTGAAATTTATCACATATAATTTATAGCAGCAACTGTCGGTACAAAACCCAAATGATAGTCAACCTTGATTAAGCAAAGACACATAATGAACATCAAGGGGCACCTGGGATTCAGATATCAAAGATAAAATCTTCTTTCAACCAAGGCTTAAGAAGATTATTTCCTTCAACCAATGCCTAAGAAGATTAAGGAGGAATTAACTGTGGGGGACCTAAACATGGCAACAGGTGGATGGATCTCTTGGTATATATACTACCTTTTCCATAACTTTTCTTATTCACTACCTATATTTTGGCACTTTTATGGGATTCTATTATTAGATAGAATTCCGTTGTAATAACATTTTTACCAGTCTACAGTGTTCCCCCCGTATTCGCGGGGGATGCGTACCAGACCCCCCCGTGAATAGTTAGAATCCGTGAATGTTTGGAACCCCTATAAAAGCGCTAAAAACAGCCTATTTCATTAGTTAAAACTTAAGAAAAACCACTAAAAGTTTTCATACTTGGTTTTTTTAATAGTTTTCTCACAAAAAGTGCATTTTATGATGAAATTGATCACAAAAACCAAGAATTTGTGGATATTTCTCATAGAAAAATACCGCGAATGCGCGAATTTCCCGCGAATAATGCAGGGAAACGTTCCCGAGAGAAATCCGCGAATGTGTGAGTCCGCGAATCCAGAGAACGCGAATACGTGGGGTCCACTGTGTGTGTGTGTGTATATATAAATATATATATATATATATATATATATATATATATATATATATATATATATATATATATATATATATATATATATATATATATATATATATATATGTTCAGGATTTAAGTAGGAAACAAGGTAAGATAACTATATATATATATATATATATATATATATATATATATATATATATATATATATATATATATATATATATATATAATATTTGTTGTATCTCGCCACTCTTGTTCATGCTGTCAACTGTGTCTCGTGTATCTTAATGTTGTATTCAAAATTAACTTTTCGTTAAGCCTTTACAATGTCTCCTAAGCGCCGTGCCCCTGCGAAAGATTCCTCTAGTGAGCCCAAGAGGATGTGGAAGAAGATGATCATCAGTGAAAAGGTCAAATTTTAGATATGTTAAAACGGCAGATGTTATGCCGCGGTGGCACGCCATTATGGAGTGAATGAATCAACAGTGCGCTACATAAAAAAAGACGAAGCTAACATCCGCAAAACTGCTGCAATAAGCTTCAATAAAGAAGTGAAACGTGTGGTAACTCCGCATAATAAGAGAATTGTGAAAATGGAAGCTGCATTATCCTTGTGGGTTGCTGATTGCAGGAAAAATAAAAAAGTGTGTTTGGACACTAATATGATCAGGACAAAGGCCAAATCTCTCTATAATCAAACATTGTCCGATGACGACGACAAAGGAGGTGCTGAAGAAGCCGCTGAAGATGATCCTGATGAACCTCAAGCCAGTACTAGTTCTGCTATGAGTGATTCGCCTCCTCGAGGATGAGGTTTTACAGCCAGCAAAGGCTGGTTCGATAAATTTCAAGAGAGAGATGGCATCAAAAGCGTGCCTTTGTATGGTGAGGCTGCCTCTGCCGACACTGATGCTGCTCGTCGTTACATGGAGGATGAGTTTCCTAAGTTCATCAGTGATGGCGGCTACCTCCCTGAGCAAGTTTTTAACATGGACAAGACAGGGCTCTTTTGGAAGGAGATGCCTTCTCATACATTTCTCTTCAAGGATGAAGTGAAGAGGCCAGGCTTCAAGCCCCACAAGGACCGTGTCACTCTCATCATGTGTGGCAATGCTGCAGGCTTTATGCTTAAGCCAGGGCTTATTTATAAGGCCAAAAATCCATGGGCCTTAAAAAACAAAAATAAGGCTATGCTCCATGTGTATTGGATGCATAACTCTAAGGCCTGGATAACAAAAGCCCTGACCCTCTAATGATTCCTCCATTGCTTCATTCCCCAGGTGAAGCTATATCTGGCTCAAAAGGGCCTCCCTTTTAAGGTCCTTCTCTTGATGGACTGTGCAGGAGGCCATGCAACAGACCTGCAATATTATGGGGTTCAGATAGAGTTTCTGCCCCCTAACACCACATCTCTAATTCAGCCGACGGATCAAGGTGTCATTCGTACCTTTAAGCCACTCTGCATTCGTTCCACGATGGAGGACCTCATGGTGACAGTTGACGACAACGAAGGCTTCACCTTGAAAAAGTACTGGATATTGGTCAATGCTTGACCAATATCCAGCAAGCATTGAAGGACATGAAAACTGAGACTATAAATTCTAGCTGTAAGAAATTATGGCCTAACGTGGTGCATGACTATGCAGGTTTCCCTCCTGTCGAAGTTCATCACTCGGCGGTGGGGAAGGCGGTGAGGCTGGTTTGCATCATCAGGGCTGAAGGATTCGTCGACATGACAGAAGAAGATGTCAACAGCCTTATTGATGCCAACTCGGACCCACTGAAAGATGAAGACCTCCTTGAGATGACGAAATCTGCAAGTGAAGAGGAAAGCGAAGAAGAGCAAGACGACAAAATTGAAGAGCGTGGCCTTACCCTAGAGAACCTGCAACAATTGTGCAACATGGCAAGGGCAATGCAACGATTTGCACAAGACATCGATGATATGGTTCCAGCTGTCAAGTTTAGCAACCGTGTTGACAGGGTTATGTCCTTGTACAAGGGCATTTTGCAGCAAAAGAAAAAACAACGACAGCAACTACCCACCACCATGTTCTTCTCCAATGTAAAACCCCCCAGCTACACAATCAGCGCCTCCAGCAGAAAAGCCTCCGAGTCAACCTGAAGCCTATACGAGTGGAGTGGGAGCCTCTTCTCTGCTACCACCAGCCTCTTCGCCTCTCTCAGAAGCAAATGTTGACGATCATGAGGCGCTTCCCGAACTGATTTAAAGGGCTTATTATACCTGGGCAGTAAAACCATCATCATCATCATTCATCATCACATTCATTGAACTGCACAGGTCGGTCATCGTCGTCATCATCATTGTATAATATTAATGTTTTATAATTAAATGGATTTAAGTAAAAAAAAAAATATATATATACGTATATATATATATATATATATATATATATATATATATATAAAGTATAAATATACATATTCTAAAATTCTGGTACCCACTCACACACTACGGAAATTCCTAGGGGGACCCATCCTACCCCGTGGATTTTCACCTATCGCGGGGGGTTCCGCTCCCCATTAACCACAATAAACGAGGGATCACTGTGTGTGTGTGTGTGTGTGTGTGTGTGTATGTATGTATGTATGTATGTATGTATGTATGTATGTGTATATACGTATATATATATATATATATATATATATATATATATATATATATATATATATATATATCTATATATATATATATATATATATATATATCATATATATATATATATATTATATTATATTATTATATTGTATATATTTCCTACGTTTATACGATCTCTTCGTCTACCCGGTAATTAATTCATTATTTTGATTTGTAAAACGGCAGCCATAGTCCTCTAAATATCAGCTGATTTTTAGTAAACGCGGGAAACCAAAACCCGCCAGCCAGAGGTAGGGAGTTCCTAAGTTGGGGGAAAATAGACTCTTGTCAGCTTTAGGGACGTATCTCAAAGGGAAGGATGTAGGCAGACTAGTACTTCTTAGGCCTATATCTTAAGCTCTTTTTCCTGTGAACCCTCTGCTGGCTGTATGTTCTGTTTCCAGGATTGCCCTGCTCGTGGGGGGTTAAGCCGACCCCCAACACCCATGAAAAACACCTGGATTCGGCCTCAGACCGCTCGAGTTCGTCCACCCGCCTTCCATTTAGGCCTATCCATGGGGTTACTGGCACACCAAGGGACCCAGACCTAAGACAAAGCCAGGCGCCACATTTCTACAAAGATCCACTGAACACGGCATCCAGGTACGTCTTGTGAAACAGCATATTGCCAGTCCCTTACATCCTAGTGCCTAATTATTCCCCATTTTCCCAATTCAATTTCTAAACCAAAAAGAACTCATCCCTTTGTTTCCTCTCACTGCCGCATGGCCGCATGCTTCCCCTTGTGTGATCGTCCCAGACAAATGAAGTCATTGCATACCTCAGTGAACCATTAGAGTTCCTTTTCCCCAGTGTTAGAGAACTGAATAATTGAAATTGGGCAGTAAATCCTTTTTTATTTATCTTGTCTAATCTGGGATTCTTTTCCAGATTCCCTGAGTCACATGTCAAGTCTATCTGCCCGCAAGTGTTGCATTACTGCAAAATTATGAAACCTAGCTTTCATTACTTGAATCACATTTTAGCGAGCTATCCATTTGTGAGAGATATATGGGTCCCAACGTGTGGACGCTGCATTTACTTTTCTCCAGGCCAGTAAGGGCCTCTTGTAAATAAATAGCTGTAAAGTAATTGGCTGAGTTTCTGGCGACCTTTCCTCTAGAGTAAATTATCACAATAAATCCTTTTACGGTAAGTTCAAGTAAATTTCCTTTATTTTCCCTTAACTATTTCTGTTTACGTATCGGAGTCCTTTTCAGGCCGGGCTACGTACTAAATATATTATATATATATATATATATATATATATATATATATATATATATATATATATATATATATATATATATATATTTATTTACGTATGAGCCCGGCCTTGAAAAGGACTCCGATACGTAAACAGAAATAGTTAAGGGAAAATAAAGGAAATTTACTTGAACTTACCGTAAAAGGATTTATTGTGATAATTTACTCTAGAGGAAAGGTCGCCAGAAACTCAGCCAATTACTTTACAGCTATTTATTTACAAGAGGCCCTTACTGGCCTGGAGAAAAGTAAATGCAGCGTCCACACGTTGGGACCCATATATCTCTCACAAATGGATAGCTGGCTAAAATGTTATTCAAGTAATGATCACATTTTAGGTACTGCTGCTTTTCATTTTTCCTGCTGACTCATGTATATATATATACATGAGTCGCCTGATTTTCATTTTTTTCCTTGCAGACCTATATATATATATATATATATAATATATTATATTAATATATATATATTAATATAGATTTTCTATTATATTCTATATATATATTATATATATTATATATATATATATTAATCTAATAAGCTATATAATAATATATTCCTATATATTTATTATATTATATTATATTATAGATATATAAATATCTATATAATATATATTTATAATATATATATTATATATATTTTAATAATATATTTAATTATATTATATCTATCTATATATATCGATATATATATACATAATCTATATATATATATTATCATATATATATCTCCTATATATATCTATATATATATATCTATATATATATATATCTATATATATATCTATATATATATATCTATATATATCTGATATTATCTATATATATATATTCCTATATATATCTTTATATATTGATATTCTTTATATATCATATATATCTATTATCATATATTTCTTACTATTCTATATATATATATATCTTCATCTATATATATATCTTTATCTATAATTTCATATATATTCCTATATATATTCTATATATTCCATATATTTTTTCTATAGTATTATCTTTCTCTTATATTTCTTTAAATTTTACTAATATATATCTATATTTTATTCTTATATATTATATTCTTATACTCTATTATAATATTAATTATCTATTCTCTCTATTAAGTCTATATTATATATATATTTATATATCTTAATATATATCTATATACTATATATATCTCTATATCTACTATTATATATATCTATATATATATATATATATTATCTAAATATATATATAGCTATCTATATATATATATATATATATATCTATATATAATATATCTATATATATATATCTATTAATCTATATAATATATATCTATATCTCATTATATATATCATATATCTCCCATATATATACTATATATAATATATATATATATATCTATATATTACTATCTATTAGATCCCTATACTCTATCCATATTCTTACTCTCTCTCCATATATATATTATATTATATCTATATATATATTCTCCTATACTCTATATATATTATAATAGATATCTATATAATATCTATATATATATATATAATATATTATATCTATATATTATCTATATAGATATAATCTATTAATTATATTATATATCTATATATATATAAATATCTATATAATATATTATCTAATCTATCTATCTAATCTATATTAATTATATTATAAAATATATGTAATAAATATATAATATAGTATACTATATCTATAATTATAAATATATATATAATATATCTTATATATCTAATATATAATCTAATTATAATAATAATATTATTAATATAATATAATCGATCTATAGTGAATAATATTATAATTAATATCTATAATTATATATCTATATATAATATTCTAATTTAAATTTATTATATATCTATAATATATATAAATATTATATATATATATGTATAGGCTAATTATATAATATATATAATATATATAATATAATGTACTATAATTCTAATATATATATCTTATTATGTATTATATAATTATTTTTTTAATAAACTATTCTATTATTATATATTATCTATATTATGTATTATATCTTCTATTAATTCTAATTATATATATTATATAATCTATTATTATATAAT
>NC_061089.1:65563749-65586249 GCF_015104395.2 Macrobrachium nipponense
TATATATATAATATATATATATAATATATATATATATATATATATATATATATATTATATTTATTTATATATATACATATATAATATTAATTAATATATTATTTATATTATATATATATATATATATATAGTTGTTGTAATACATATATATACATATGCATATACATACATATATACATATATACGTCCACTACACACACACACACGTCTTAAAGGCATCATACGGCCGAGGCAATGTGTTATTTTATCCTTTTTTTTTTTTTTCTAGTTTTCCTCCAGCGTGGGCTAGTAAAGGGCATGAACTTGCCCATCCCTTTGGCATTTGCCCTTTTGAAACCAAGCGCGATGGGCGCGCTTCGTCGGGCAGTTCTCAAGACTGACGGTTGGTTCGTAGACTAAAATAGAATATATGTAGATTTAGGCCAAAGGCTAAGCCCTGGGACCTATCAGGTCATTCGCCGCTGAAAGGTTAATTGATGGTCAACAGGTTTTTAATGTATTACTAGAGAAAAGCCTCGTAATTACACAATGGAACAATTGTTAGAGGGTGGAAAGTCAGATGGGAAAAAAGAGAATATGAACAGAGGTGCAATAAAAGGGCGTTGATTCGTAGGGTCACGTCTCGTTGGCGTTTCGAGCAAAATGTCTCCCGGGTCCAACTGAACGTGTTGGGATTCGGTCGGTCTCTTGCTGATGCTATTCATCATTTCCTCTTAAATTTTTAAACCTCCTGAGAACCTTTTACCCCTTCTCTCTCTCTCTCTCTCTCTCTCTCATTGTCTCAACCAAATCCAATTTTATTAATACACTAATGAATTCGATCTGTGCTCCTTCCTTATGTAATACTAGTCTCTCTCTCTCTCTCTCTCTCTCTCTCTCTCTCTCTCTCTCTTAATCATAGTCTCAACCATATCCAATTTTATTAATACACTTATGAATTCATTTTCCTATCCCACTAGATCTCTAAAACTGCCCCAAATTTAACAACAACAACAACAACAAACAAACAGCATCGTAGTGTACTGCTGTAGTTTACAGACAATAATTAAACTGTCAATTCCGATAAATGTGCAAAGAAATATATGTCCTTATATTATAATGATGGAGAAACAAATACACAGTTATATAAATGTACATATATTTAAATTTAAAACTTCAAAGTTTTACATTTAAATATATGTACATTTATATAACTGTGGATTTGTTTCTCCATTTGAAGATTCGTCCTACTATGAGAATAATAATAATAATAATAATAATAATATAATAATAATATAATAATAATAAATAATAATAATAATATAATTTCGGAAGGAGACCCTCTCGTAGACATGTTTTGTTAAAAATGACTGCTGCTTCAGCACTATTAATCTTATAAAGAGTCTTCTCTATCTTTCTGAGAATAATACCAGGGGTGACGTCACGCAGGTGGAAGCCAATCAAGAGGCTCCCGGTGATACCCCCTACCTGAGAAGGTCTGCAAGACTTGTCAACGCCCGCCGTATGAGTCACCTTCCCGGGAACCAATAAAAACTCGACCTACCGGAGAAGTGCTCTGACCGTACTGGAGAGCTCGCAACACCACGATAAAAGGAGAAGGATTTTACGGGCTGCTCTGTGAGCAAGAGCCCGTGCTGGCACAAGGCCAGCTTAATCTTAAACAACAACAGGAGAAGGACTCGCCACTGGAATACGGGCTGCTCTGTGAGCAAGAGCCCGTGCTGACACAAGGTCAGCTAAATCAAAAACAACAACCACTGGAATTCAGTCCCTCAGCAGTTATCGCTTGATAATGTCCTGTCGATCAGGAGGAAACGTCGCGTTAGAGAGAGAGAGAGAGAGAGAGAATTGTATAAGCAATAATAAATCAAATGACTCAACCGAATTTTACCATGCCCTTTGGTGCGTTGCTCGCCAGTCTAAGCAACAACGAGAAAGCCGTCATCAGAAAGATAGAGAAGACTCTTTATAAGATTAATAGTGCTGAAGCAGCAGTCATTTTTAACAAAATAATAATAATAATAATAATAATAATAATAATGAGGAGGAGGAGGCAAGATGCAACCCGGAACCCCACAACACAGTCGACTACGATGACTGCGGTTAAAAAGAAAAACAAAACTATATATAATACAACAACAACAACAACAACAACAACAACAACAACAACAATAATAATAATAATAATAATAATAATAATAATAATAATAATAATGTCTTATTTTGTGTTAGGAGTCATTAGGGATCGTGCTCTTAAGTACAGGTTTCGACCGTCAACAAATGACCTCTCAAAATATCCAAGGCGTACAAACGAAAGCCGAACGAGAGACAGGGCAAACGGAAAGCAAAGGCACGAACAACCTAATTGATCTGCACGTGGAAATAATTGACGTGCGAATGACACAGACGACAACGTTCGCCGAGTGTGCCTATCGGCCTGCGCGCGGACCACCTTCTCGGTTCTCGCGAGGAACCAAAAGGTCTAAAGCGAGGAACTGGGTGAAGTTTTCCATTTCGGCGATGAATAAAGCTGATAACGGAGTAAAGTCTCCGATGTCACATGCGACAAAGTAATGAGTCACAGGCAGTGCAATGAACCCAGTAATTGCGTCCTGTAATTGAACATTGAGCAAGACTCTCTCTCTCTCTCTCTCTCTCTCTCTCTCTCTCTCTCTCTGGTCGGTCTGAACAACTGCGAAACTCTCGAGATGATGATGAAAACATCGCAGGGTTGTGAAAATGTCGCATTTGTAAATGAAATAAAACTTGATGATATTTGCGTTGGCCTAAGAGATGTGTAAATACAACAAAACCTCATTACATGTGAGTAGGCCTAGGGGATGTTTTCAGTTATTTCATGATATAAAATCCGCTGCGATGAGACTACATTTTCGAGGATGACATATGCAAGTCTCATCACAGCTTACGCGTTCATCACATAAGGTGGACTGATTGATTGGTTTACATTACCTCGGCACCATAAAATAGAGGTTAATACACAAAATTATTGAAATCCTCCCCTGCAATTATCCTATAAATATATAAATGATATCACTCAATTTATAAACAGCCTCTTCAGAAGGTATCTTACAATCCTCCAAGTGACGTCACTTCATCACGATTCAATGGAGATATTATAAATCAAAGGCTGTTTGCACATAGAAGGAAAAAGACGACGATAAAATAAACCATTTCGATCAAAATGAGGGGCACGAAAAGGTCTAGAAAACATGAGAAGACGAACCACACTACACGAGGTCTCATCAGTAGAAAAAGTTAAGTATATCTTAGTTTTACCAGACCACTGAGCTGATGAACAGCTCTCCTAAGGCTGGCCCGAAGGATTAGATATTTTTACGAGACTGGGAACCAATTAGTTACCTAGCAACGGGGCCCACAGTTTACTGTGGGATCCGAACCACATTTTATCGAGGAATGAATTTCTATCACCAGAAATAAATTCTTCTGGTTCCGCGTTGGCCGAGCCGAGAATCGAACTTCGGACCACCAGATTGGTAGGCGAGCGCGAAATGCACTCGGCCAACGTGGAACTTTCTCATCAGTAGAAAGTGTTGGGAACAAGACTGCCTGCCAGGCCTTGAACAGAGATCAGCGGTGTCAAAGGAAACGCACACCATACACGGTTCAAGTGACGACGGCCACATTACCGGGATATATTACGGCAAATTAACTTAACTGTAATAGTACATTCTTTGTTGAACTAATGAAGAAAAGGGAAGAACATGCTATATAACCCATTTATATAAGTGGGGGCATTAAATGGCTTGGGGCTTTCAATTTTTATTGTTGCAAGAGAGAGAGAGAGAGAGAGAGAGAGAGAGAGAGAGAGAGAGAGAGAGAGAGAGAGAGAGAGAGAGAGAGAGAGAGAATGTATTCCCGCTTTTGAAGATACGAAGATACCTTGTATAAGAATTAATCCTCACTCTTTTCACCTAATATTACTTGTTACATTAGGTTAACCTGGTCTAATATTGTCCTGACAGCCATGCAAGACACAAGCTACATGAATCCACAATCCAAGTCAGAAAGTGCAAAAACTACGACCGGGATAAATCCGATGACTAATTCTTGAAATCTCATCGTAAGAAGTACAACCACCAGCCGTATCTGACTCGAAGTTTCCCACAAGATGAAAGAGAAACTGATCTTGGCCATAATTTTCAATGTCAACTTCCTAATTTATAAATCAAATCAAAAGTCCACGTATGCACAACGAAAAGACGACGAAAATCCATTCAAAATGTTCGCACAGAAACGCTTCTTCACACAAAGGAAAGTTCGTTACTTCGTAAGTACCTGGCAAATACAAGATAAGTATTTCGTGACAATGACGCACACGTTAGTCATTTCAGCGAATGGCTCATGAAACGAATTAATGTCACCAGACTTCCTGGCGTCGTTCAGCTTTCGTGTTATGATGAAAACTGAAGTTGTAAATTCAATCAAGCTTACCAAACCCTTCTTGAAACCCCAGCTTAAATCTTGAGACTTACTTTATAGTAGTAGTAAATGCATGAGTGATTGTAGTAAATACTGTGCACAAGAAAAAAAATTTATTATTCGGTAGATGAAACCTATTCATATGGAAGAAGCCCACAGGGGTCACTGACTTGAAATTCCAGCTTCAAAAGAAAATGGTGTTCATTAGGAAGAAGTAAGAAGTAGTCAAGTGAAAATACAGAGATGAAAAGGTATTAAAATCCTTTCCATGAGTTTCCTAAGTAAATCAAACACCTGTAAATGGTCCCACACGCAAAGAATAGATGTGCATATAAAAACTTTGACAAACTGAAAGAACCAGTCCAATCTATGAAAATTTACGTCTGATTTGGAAGTCGTAGATGGAGGTCTGTCTGCCCTTGCGAGACAGTTATCAGACGAGAACAATCTCAAGCGTTAATACAGTATATACAGCAAAACAACAACAAAACTGACTCATGCGCGCTATTTATCTGAACACCATAACACAAACAACCTTATATACTCCTAAACATTCTCGCGAGCATTCTATGCTGTCAGTGCTGATCTCTTGGAAAACGAACTACAGAACTTTAGGAAAGTAGGTAGTAAGGTCAAGTTCATATTTGGAATACTGCATCCCACCACATTGATGTGGCAATAACAGTGAGAGCAAGCCAAAATAACCCGAGAACATCATCTTATTTTATATTATCAGCCTAGTCATTATTAATATTGAAATTTTCCATGAACACAACCTCTTCTCATAACACAGTCAGTAATTATATATATATATATATATATATATATATATATATATATATATATATATATATATATATATATATATAATAGAAACTAACTCCACCAGAGTACGAACACTGTTTACAAAACTCTAATTAAAGTAAAAGAATGATTCTATTTGGGGAAGACAATTAATGTATTAAAATCAGACTATGAGTTGGAACTGGCTGAAATAATTATTCTCTTTTTGCTCACTTAAGTGAAAAATCATTTGAAACCGACTGGTTCCACAGCAGTACTATTAGTATTATGAAGTAAAAATAAAGTCTCTTGAAATCTCTTACCGGCTCCGTTAGTGAAACTTAGCAAGAGAGACAACATTATTGAAGCCATGTCTACAGCCTCTCAATCACATCTAATCACATCTGCACGAGATGTTCAGGGCAGATTTAAGAAACTCAAAGACCTCCGTCATCCCTGTTGCTATGCTTTGTCTCTCCTTCGTTTATCCAGTACCCACCCGAGTAATCCAAGCCAGGTTCCTTGGCCAGGTGTTCCTCACCTGAAGACCACCTCAAATGGTATGACCTCCATAGCATTAAAAGTTTTGTACTTCTTCAACCTTAGTTCTGTTTGTAAAACCAATTAATTTCTTTTTTAATACTGTTCCACTGTATACAGTTTGCTTCTAAATGTCTTAAGAGTATTGCCAGCAACCTTTTATCCTCTCTCTCTCTCTCTCTCTCTCTCTCTCTCTCTCTCTCTCTCTCTCTCTCTCTCTCTCTCTCTCTCTGTGTTTATCTATCTATCTATCTATCTATCTATCTATCTACTATCTATCTATCTATCTATCTATATATATATAGAATATATAGATATATATATATTATACATACATACAACATACATAAATACATAATACATACATACAACATCCATACATACATACATATATACATACATATATATATATATCGAGCTACAATGTCCTTTAATATCTAATTCGCTCTACCTCGGAATTAATATATTTTCATATATGCTTAACCGAAGGGGAATTTTTTCTCGATAATAGACTGCCTGGATCGGGACGCGAAACCAGGATCCTTTCAAATCCAGGAAACGTCAGTGAAGCTTTTACCTAACCTCTCGCGGTAGTGTAGTAGGTAAAAGATTCACTGACGTTCCTGGATTTGAAAGGATCCTGGGTTCGCGTTCCGATCCAGGCAGGTCTATTATCGAGAAAAAATTCCCCTTCGGTTAAGCATATATGAAAATATTATTAATTCCGAGGTAGAGCGAATTAGATATTAAAGGACATTGTAGCTCGATATATGTATATGAATCACGGAAAAGTGATATGACTTTATATAATATTATATATATATATATTATATATATATATATATATTGTTTTTAAATTTTATTTATAATATATATATATAATAATATTATTATATCTATATTATATATTATATACACACACATATATATACATGTTTAAGGCGCGTCACTGCAGTCCCGAGTACTTGTCTTCCGTGGTTCGATCCCACGAGACGATGAACTTATTATCTACGATAAAATTCCCCTTCGAATAATATATATGAAAATAATATATATTAATTCCAAGGTAGAGCGAATTGGATATTAAAGGGGCATATGAATCACGGTGATGTGATAAAATTCATTTTTATATATAAGTTTGCGTATATTCGTACATATGAAAGCTTTAGATCATCCTGTTAACTGGAGTCAAGCAAGAGCCTTAATCCCATGTAATGACACAGTTAAAAGGAATATCATTGAATCTTGTTTCATCAAGTCAAATAATGGAAATGTTCTACATCTATGTCTTGGTTTATTTGAACTTGATGCCTTCATAATGAAAAAAAGTTGTAAATAAATATAAGCAACAAAATTAATATATTCAGTTTTTACACGTTTTGGACTATATGGATACGTTGTAGTTTCTGTTAGGGTTAAATCTATGCTTAGGTTTGAGACCGTGTGATTTCCGATAATCCTGGATTATATCTTTGATTTTTACCCTTTTGACAATTAACCATCTGGTATTCTTGATCTTTTTGTTTATCTGATAACTTTCTTTCCAACTGTATTTCATTCGTTCCTTGACAATGACTTAGTAAAGACGAAAGCTCTTGGATTTCTGCCTATCATTTTCCTGTGGTATTCGCTTATTTAATGAAGTCACGTGCATCTACTGAGATTTTTTAAGCACATTTATATATCAGTATTTTACCTGTGAAATGTTGCTCGGTTTGATAATGGCTACGTGTTTTTCTCTATACGAATAGTTGGTCGTTTATCAACAATCATAATGCAAAAAATGTCAACAAAAATATGGAACGCCAATCTATTTAAAAGCTCCAAATTATGTCTGTTCTGAAAGAAACGAGCCGGTAAATCGGTCAATAAACAAATAAGAAAAGGAGGTATTTAAATGAAGCAAGCATGCGCGCAAACCAAACGCAAATGCACATCGTGCAACGAATACTGCATTCAGCAATGTCTCCGACTGCAGTACAAGAAGTCTCTCATCCCACAGGTCTGGTGTCCCAAGCAAGATACGCAATGAACCCGTCCTACTCCTAGCGTCGTCGTGAAGCTTCGTACCAGTACCAGCTAAGACCAGTTTTGCTCTTTTCTTCTACTTTTCTTTCCTTGCCTTTCCTTCCGCTGGCCGCCGCGACGCCGCGCCGTTTCTTAAGAAGGTCAGATGGCCCTCAATAACATTTCTATTTCATGCTTCACTGCTTTGTTTCTTCTGGTCTCATTTTAGGCACTTCTTTTTTTTAATAACAATAATGAATAATAATTGCTGCATCAATATTCAGTAATAAAAAATAAAAAATAATAATAATAATCATAATATAATAATAATTAATGCATATTATTTAACAATGCCAACTTAAACAATAACATACGCTGCATCAATAATTCTACGACTGCAACAGTAAAGTTGACTTTATATCTGTCCTGTGAGTTTGCCACATGAAGTCCCGAAAAGAATTTTAACATTGAAAAACTAATGACATAAAGGAAGGGAAATGTATAATCAACTCTGCTAACAAAGTCATTATTTCTGATGATAACAGCGATAATAACCACGGCTCAAAAGCTATGCAGACAGATTCCGTGAGTCTTCTCACCTCTGATTAAATAATAAGAGACTACTAAGCTCAAATCAATAATAAAAGCTGAGGACTGACTGAAAGGCTCTGTGCAACAATAATCATATATTTCAACAATTTCATCGATGATGATAATAATAATAATAATAATAATAATAATAATAATAATAATAATAATAATAATAATAATAATAAATGCAAGAAGCAGTATACTGCAAAACCTACAAAACATTCAAACATTTGAAGCTGCCAACAGTTTCTACGAGTATAAAAGTAAGTATATACATACATATATTAATAAATATATCTATTCTTATATTATATATTATATATAGTATATATATATCTATATAGAGAGAGAAGGAGAGAGAGAGAAGAGAGGAGAGAGTAGGAGAGACGAGAGAGCGAGGAGAGAGATAGGAGGAGAGAGAGAGACGAGAGAGAGAGACTCCACAACATTCACTAACCAAGCAGATAAGCCCTCAGATGGTATACTCACCTAAACGATCACAACTATCGGTCATTCATTTATCTTGTTGTTGCGTTCTGTAAGAGAAAAAGAAAAAGAAATTGAGTTTTATAAAGAACAATAAGAAAGGCAAAATTATTGCGAAAATGTCTTAAATGTAAACTAATACATAAAACTATATAATGCAAGTCAATTCATAAAAGCCTAATATGTAAGTCAATTCATAAAATTAAAAAAAAAAAAAAAAAGTCGATTCGGTAAAGTACCATTAAATATAGAAAAATCCACAAGAACAATCCATAAAAGTCTAAAATGTAAACCAATTCATAAAAGTATATGTAAGCCAATCCATAAAAGTACAAAATATAAGTCAATCCATTCATAAAGTATAAATCATAATCTTTCAACTAGAAGTTACCAACTAAGGCTTATAATCATAGTATTAAGGTCCTTGACTCACTCTCAGAGAGAGAGAGAGAGAGAGAGAGAGAGAGAGAGAGAGAGAGAGAGAGAGAGAGAGACTCTCAGACTAGCACCAAGAGGCATTGGCAGTGGAGTCAAGAATGAAACCTTTGGCTAAAGTCATGTGTAGAAAGAAGTGCATTTTGAATGCTTTACATTTGACAATCGACAACAGTGACTCCAACCAGCAAGTAATTTGCCCGATAGCCTTATCGTGAACATACTTCATCGATAAGTTTTATCTACGTACACCTCGTCGGTAGCATCACATCGATACTTTTTTCCCCAAGAGTTATTTCTACCTTACAAAACCTAACGGTCTTCAAGACACCTGGGAATCAGATTTATTCAAACGATTTCATAAGTCTTTCGGATCCAACTTCAAATAACACTTTCCTTCAACTCCCCTACAACATTATGAAAAAATGTATGACTAAATTAATGCCTGTCATAAAGAGGTGGGACCAGGAATGCTGACATAGCCAGAAATTTTGATGGGAGACCTCCTTGCATCCACACTGAACGTCAAAACTAAACGGGTCAATGGGGAAAATACTGAATAAATGAATAAATACTTGGGCTGTTTACGACTCATTTTAAAATTAACAATAAAGATATTTCTCTTTAGGCGACAGTAAATCACTCGAAAGTATTTCACAAATCAACCTCTAAAATATCAAAAGGTTTTCGGTTTACTGTTTCAGGAAGGCATGCAGTTCGCTTTGGCCAAGAAGGCGCTTTCTGATTGCAATACACACACACAATCAGTACAAGCTGTCTGCTAAAGATGGGCATTTTCTTTCAGTGTGCAGTTCGCTCAAGTTACCTTTATAGTAATCCAACAATTCCAATTTATAGAAAGAACGTCACTCACTAGGTGCCGTAAGTTCTTAAAGGGTCCGAGTCTTGACGCTTTCAAGAATTAGCAACTTAGTTTGGCTACATCTGATTAGCCTACTGCCTTCTATCAAGTTAACTTTAAACATTTTTATTTATGGTTAAGAGGGAGACGCGCATGTCGACAAAAATAAATAAATATATAAATAAATAAAAGTCAAACATGAAAGTGAGATTAATGAATGTCGCTCTACACATGTCGACAAACTCGACTCTTTAAAAGATGGCGGTCAAATAATTTGTGAAACACAGAGAAAGGCAGAGAATTCCATATTCCAGAAGCGAATAGTGTTATAAGAACTTTTCAAACCTTATGTCACTCGAATAACAAACTTTTACCCGTTACATACAAGGTTTATTTACTGATTTATGTCGCATGGCGTCGCAAAGAATAGGGGGGGGTTGTGTTGATGTTTATCCATTCCCATACAAGCAGCAAGCACTTCGGCACAAATATCACCAATTTGTCAAAAACTTACACTACATTAACCTTTATATTCATCTAATTTCAAAATTTTCACTATGTAAGGTTCCAATATATAATATAAAAAAAAAAAATCATCATCTACCGAAATTGAGTGAATAAATGGATAGCTGTTACCCAGCAAGGAAACTACTACGTTCATCGACGTTAGACCTTTTCTCCGTAACTAGAACTAAAAAAGAAAGTAAGGTAATCACAGGATCAAACCATTGCAGTCATACTCTAGAACTGACAGAATCCCATGGACGGGGGTGGGACAATATGAAAATGAAAGTGGCGCCTATGAGGGTGTGAGCCCATACTTGAGCAATGAACAGATTCAGTGAGGACAAGCAGGTTTTCAGAAACACCCACCAACCCCTCCAGTTACTTAGGACCACTGCATCACCTACAACAGAATCATACCTACTGCCCTGAATTTCTTACCCAGCCAACTGCAAAGACGCATTTTTAATGAGATAAGTCCACCTAAGCGGATTCATTATACAGACATAAGCTGAAAATGGTGCTCATTTCCATGAATTAAACTTGAAGAAGATTCCATTTATGCAACTTCCCGGCCAAGCTCCTTGTACCACAAGGGCTTCAATTTCCCGTAGCAGGTTCATAACTTTTTTTTTTTTTTTTTAGTAACCGTGGTCTGGATGGCAATTGTATTCTTTTCTAGTTGATTCTCCCATGCACCCATCTCAAAATAGAAAACACGTCTTACTGGATGAGAACTCATATTTCAAGGTTAGGCTCACTTTTTCCTTCCCAACTCTTTTCTTACTTCTGGTGCCTTTTGGCTAGATGAAGGCGCTTTGTGTTAGCCACACGTTTCAGCCAATTATCTAGGAACAAATAATTCGTCCCATATCAGTTTCCAATAGTTAATTCACTATAACCTCCTCTGACTTCCTTTATGTTGGAACAGACCTCCTCAGTTATATCATCATTCACCCGGGGCCAGATTGGCAACATCCTAAACCGAGACTTGGCAAAGACCTCATAATAAATATAATGCAAAAACAAAAACAAAAATGGCTCAGACTTACCAAGTACCATCTAATGTGAAACTCCTTCGTCACAGAGAACTGTTTATGAGAAAACCATTACACAAAAGCATAAACAAGACAGCTAGAATTATTCAAAATAACAATCACATGAAACAGGCCTAAAGGACATTAACTTGCACAGAAAAGCCTCTGCAGAAAAAGAATGCCAAGAAGTGAAAAATGCAAATAAAAGGCTCAACAGACAGACGAAGGCTTCTACATAAAACAAAGCTTGATGTCTGAAAAAAAAAAACCGCAAGATTTGGATCGTCCATCACAAGGCCGCTGTGGCCGTGCATAGGGCCAGACTCTCTCACCACTATACTCTGTTTTTTGTCATCTGTCCATCCGCCTGTGGTGTTTTTGTATGGTAACACTGCGTCCCGGGCTTTAGATAGTTACGCTATGTGTAAGTTTTAGGTAAATAAAAGGATATTTGGGTGTACATTTGCAACTGAAAGTGTTTTTAATAATTTACTGTATGAGAATTACACCGTTAATATTCGAAATAGGATATTTTATAATCGTTGAATGTAAGCTGAATATAACTGTCTAAAGACCGGGACGCAGTGTTACCATACAAAAACACCACAGGCGGATGGACAGATGGAAAAAAACAGAGTATAGTCGTCAAACGGTCATGCAGAAGGACAGCGCCCCGGTCTGAGATTCAGGACGGTAAGTAGCGTCTCTTAGAACGGGACTTGCCGTCTCGACCCTCTCTCTTAGAACGGGACTTGCTGTCTCGACCCCCTCTCTTAGAACGGGACTTGCTGTCTCGACCCTCTCTCTTAGAACGGGACTTGCTGTCTCGACCCTCTAACAGACTACCGTCATTTTGGAAAGTATAGCCATACTAGTGTATATGTAAATGTAATAGCATAGTGGGGAAAACAAATCTAAACAGCGATGCACATTCAAAGTATATCTTGATACGTTTACCACCTTTACATAGTATTTCTGGGTATATTTTATTCTCATACTTCTCATTCTAGAGCGTCCCTGATAATTATCAAAGCATTATGAAGCTCTGGTATTAATATTCGGATATAACACACACGCGCACACATATTTATATATATGCATATATAGTGATTCATGAAATTTGCATCCTCATACGAAAATGCTTCCTGAAAACAAGATCGATAGAGAGAGCACTTTCTGGGGCCACCCCCAATAAGGGGAGAAAAAAAGGGCAGAGAGAGAGAGAGAGAGAGAGAGAGAGAGAGAGAGAGAGAGAGAGAGAGAGAGATTCCTACCCTTTTCGGTTCGACTCCAATAATTCCCTTTGTTACTCATTCACATAACCATGAAAAGGTGTCCCGCCGGAGGCAGACCCACTACTACTACTACTACCTGGCCCCGTCCTCCGCCACCAAACAAGCATAATAGTCAGAGCGCTGCACTTCCACGGCAATTTCTGCCAGACCTCGCACAATCTAACATCGATTTTCCTTTACACTTCTCGGAGTACTGCAGCTAAGAACTTGTGTGACAAAAAGGAAAAGAAATGCAAGCACCACAGGAGGGACCGTAGCGAAATAACAACACAGACACTAGCTTACACATCTCCCTACACGCACAAATACACACTATGCATGTATGTGCATGTGCATTATTTCGCTGAAATACACACACACACACACACACACACACACACACATATATATATATATATATATATATATATATATATATATATATATATTATATATATATATATATAGATATTATATATATAGATATATATATATATATATATATATATATATATATATATTATATAATAAAAAAATATATTATATCTATATATATATATATATAATCATCATAGTCCAAAATGGGCACCCTTCTCAAGAAGAAACAGACTTTAAGGATGCTTCCCACAGAATAAAGCGTAAAATTACCACAAAAAACAGCAAAGAGAGAATTTAGCGAGACAGACGAACAAACAAACAGAAGAAGAAGAAGAAGAAGAAGAAGAAGAAGAAGAAGAAGAAGAAAAGCAGAGAGGCAGAGAGAGAGAAAAACAACAGAAATGCGCCTCTTTCCCCGGAACCGGTCGCTCGCCGCCGCCGCCGTCGGCGGTACTTTCTCTTTGTTTTCTCCAGGTCCAACATCATCATCCCGTCAACTACTTCCTTCGAAATCGCTTCCTTTCTCTCCTAAGTGGCGGAAGAGTCGGAGTTTCCGGCAGCTAGCGCTCTCTCTCTCTCTCTCTCTCTCTCTCTCTCTCTCTCTCTCTCTCTTTCCAACATCAGCATCTCAAGCTTTGGCAGTCTCTCACCTACCTCCACCGCCCCCCCCCCCCCCCCCCCGCCCCCGGGGTTGGTCAAGACCTCCGATTTGTGATCCTTTAAAATGCATCCTACAGGACTCACAGCCACATTTTGTTCCTCGTCTCTGAGATGCAGCAAAAGCGATCGATGCTTCCTCTTCATTCAGCAATCATAGTCGGAACATTTTTCTTGCCTAACAGTCCACTAAAAATAAGTCAAAAGATGCGCCGAAGTTATTGGGAGCAATCAAGTTTTATGTACAGAGTATAATGCTACATGAGCCGTGGGCCAAGAAGTTGTCAGCCATAGTCCGGTGGTGGCCTGTCCTGTAGCGTTGCCAGACGTGCGATCATGGCTAACTTTAACCTTAAATAAAATTTAAAAAACTACTGGGACTAGAGGGTTGCAATTTAAGATGCCTGATGATTGAAGAGTGGATGATCAACATACTAATTTGCAGCCCTCTAGCCTCAGTAGTTTTGAAGATCTGGGGGTGGACAGAAAAAGTGCGCACGGACAGACAAATAGTCATCTCAATCATTTTTATTTACAAAAAACTCAAACATACAAATATTAAAGCAGTAATCAATTTCACTGAGATAAAAAGTTGTATAAATAAAATAAATAACAGAAATATACTTAAACACACGAAATATAGTCTATCACAAAAAAAAAAAAAAAAAAAAAAAAAAAAAAAAAAAAAAAAAAAAAAAAACCTGAAACAGACAAGAGTAGCTTATCGTCACGCCCGAAGAATTTTATTTACATCGGAAACAACGAGACAACCATAGCAGCTACTGCGCATGCGCACTTCCAACAGCATGCTTCTGTCAGAGCATGTTATTCGTTTCCCGCATGCTGGGGTCACACATTCACGTATCACGACGGCGTATGCCCACGTATGTGGATCGTGGGCATCATCGCGGGTGAATTGAACCTTGAATAGCTGGTAAACAGCGACACGGGCTAACGGACGTTAAGCCAGCACCGTAAATTGGCGCCGCAAATGTACGCGCAAAAGAAAGCAAGGTCGGACGTCTACCTGAAACTAACGCCGATATGTGTAATGTTCTATGGACGTCACTTCACGTCAAGGGACCACGCCCACCGTGTGGTGCCGCAGGGTACAAAAGGGCGGGCCTGTGAACAGAGCTTGCCGTTCCGTAAACAATCATTTTAACAGGTCGTCTCTTCGCTGTTTTCCTACAAATTTATCTATTTTAGTTTTATGGTAACTTTTTGATAGTAGCTATCTGTAATATATATAATATGTAATTAATGTAACATCACAAATAAATGAACATAGGATAAGTACTATAAAAGACTAGCACTAGAATTTTCTTGCTTCGATTTTACCATTCAGACATACACTTAGACATATAAAACTGTTGACTATGGGCGATTTATATTTAAGCGATATAGAATAACATCTAATAACTTATCAAACATTCTTGGAAATAAATAGGAATTCTACCTATTCAAGATAATATTTTTTAGATGTATATAAGAATTCCTCTCAGATATTTACATTATTTGTTACACCATTATTGTAAGACTGCTATTCAGAAGAAATAACTATCTTCGACAAGGGAACGTTCTGTCCCTCGTCAATGGGGGTAACTTCATGGAGAGTTTCCGTGTCGCTGTCATCAGTCAGAATCTCATCCAACTCCGACTCCTGTAGGTGGAAGTTGACATTTTCCCTGCCCTGAATGTCTGCAGGAGTGGTTGTAGGGGTAGGGCTGTATGGTAGTCTTTTTTCCGGGCCGAAAGAAGGGTCCTGCAAGAATGTGACGTTGATGGGTTCCCTTCCTTGGTCGTTTTTTTAGGATTGGTTTCGCATCTTGAAGGGCGCTGTGGAGAGCTTGAAGGAAACTGCTGGTCTTGGGAGACGGAAACAACAGCTGACCTGAGGGCGCCGACCTGACCTTTTATACCACGCTACAGCGCTGCCATGTCGTACAGGGTTGTAAATGTATGAATCGGTTTCGCCGTAGGCTACAGCGCAATTAGGAGGCCCACGTGCTTCGCGGCGGAAAGAAAACAACGACGGCGAACGATGCTGGTGACCCTAGCGCTTACCTTGCAGCAGTCACCGTGGCTCCCACGTGCAATGCCTGGAGCTACGTCAGGTGACATTTGGCGTGACCACCCAAGACTTGTTTTGAACATTTCAAAACTGGAGCGGGCTACGGCGACCTAGTGGGCGGAGCTTAGCGCCCGGACGACTCGTCACCGTACGTCTACGATTTTACGTTAGTTTTACGTTACATTTACGGTTTACTGACGTAAGCTGTTGCCAACTACCAATTTCCGCTCATGCGTGGGGCGTGCGTGCGTTGATACGTGAATGTGTGACCTTGGCATCATACTCGAACCTAACAAACTCCACCGACAACCCCCCCCCGGAAAAGCTCGAAGAAACGACCGACAGCCACGGGAAAACAAGACAGCTGACTCGATTCACTTATCTGACCTGGCTCCGCAACAGCTGTTGGGATGGACATGACTGGGTGAAACACACAGCCTGCAAAGACGCCCCCGCAACATCCTCTATGAACCTGATCGCCTGCCACGTCAGGTAGTACCCCACCAGACAAGGTGCGTCCCAACTCAAGTATACCATAACGGGAAGGTCACTGTACTTAAATGACTGAGCGTTCACTAACAGATGTTTTACAGGATAATCGAGTGGCATCTGTATGTCTCGTGTTCTTATACAAATACACTGTTCACACTTCCAGACGCGTCTTGACCAACCCCCCTTCCCGGCCAGAGTAACGTGTGCCGCTAGTTTTAAGAGTCAACGGCGTATGGCATTTATTTACTCGTGAGTGAGTGTGTGTGTGTGTGTGTGTGTGTGTGTGTGTGTGTGTTAGGGGGGGGGGGGGGGGGTGGGGGGGGGGGGGGGGGGGGGGGGGGGGGGGGGGGTTGGAGGGAATGGGGTTGTCTTCCGAAAGTGGATAAGAACAACGCTTAGGTAAACTAATTTCACCTTATTTGTACTTTATATGAATAACTCTCATACTCGCAAAACCAAGGGCATGGGTAATAACTTCCGTATATAATATACAACGTACTTCATTTAAAATCATACACACACACATATATTAAATAATAAAAGTCTGGTTAAAAACACACACAACTTGTGCGTACGAACGTGAACGTCTGTCTGCCCATGCTGATGCTTAGTGAAGATAACTCAAAAATGCATCGCCCCAAGTGTAGGAGAAATCATTGGAGAATTTCGCAAATCTCTTTTCATATATCAAATGAACACGAAGGAGGATTCTACATTTCACTCGAATTTTACAGGCTCCAGGCTACAGCTGACTGAAAGCGGCGGCTTTCCTCGGCCCATCTCTTCCATCCAACACGGCACCAACTATGTAACCTATATACGCGCTCACACCTGCATTTTGTGCGTGGCCCTTCTGCTGTAGACAAAACTCTAGCATGCTGAAAAAGCTTTAAATGATTTTGTTTGTGGAAAAAATTACAAAATCAGTATATGAAAAAAAAAATCTATTCAGATTTAATTAATAGTCAATTGATGTACACTTTGTTCCGGTACTGAACTGTTAATTCTTCGATTAACCTCAATGCGCGCTACATGAAAATCTTCAATAATCAAAGCACAAGTCATGGGAAAGGGCTATTCCTGGGCTTTTATTTGTAGATTCAAATAAAATAAAAAAATAAAAAATACGAGCGTTAAAAAAATAAACTTATTGGAAACCCTTATAACTTTCACTTATTTATGACGGGTTCTTACTTGATAAAGGCATAAATAATTCCGAGTTAAAGATACAGCACTGCAACATGGATCTATTAGCACGTGCAGTCATTTCTACTGACCTATATATCCACAATCAAAAACGCCCCTCTTCTTTCAGTAGGCCTCAATAATTATTAATAGTTCGCTGTCATTCCAGCGAACCTATACCATTAATCATTGTTGTCAGTCGAGCGGATCTATAAATCTATAAACTTACTCCTATATTTCCCGTGTACACACAACCGTTTCATCCCTGACGAAATATTGACACCAGTTATCAACATTAATGTAAGACCCTTTGGGAGTTATAATGAATGACTTGGATAACAACAAACAACGATCACCTTTGGAAAGTAGAATCACAGCTGACATTTCAACGTGAAATCATTCGACACCCCAACCACTACCACTTGATTGAAGGAAGACAGTGCTAGCTTCATTATTTCAAGACGTCAACCAGCACAGCCATCTCATCAAACGAAAGTAACGCTGACAAATAGGCGTAGTTTACCGTAAAGTCTAAAATATTCCTTTCAGTTAAAACCACACAGGCATTCTAAGCAGCAGCAATGATCAATAGCGCCCCAAACAGTATCATCACTGGATGAAACTCGCACCTCGCACAATATCGAACCTATATGACTAAACAGCTTGCGTAACTGTTTGGCCTTGCCTATGACATAACGCCGGATTTATGCACCAATGCCTATTGGATGACGTTTACGTTAACCATTATTATTATTATGATCATTATTCTGAAAATGAACTCTATTCATATGGAATAAGCACACAGGGGGCATTCACTTGAAATTCAAGCTTACAAAGAATATGGTGTTCATTAGGAAGAAAAGAGGATGTAAAGGGAAATACAGACAGGAGAGATCTCACTTATTGAATAAGCAACAATAATTTAATTGATAGATGAAAGTATACTAAAATGCAAAGGGAATCATGTTAGGGTAGAAATGCATTGCATCTTCGCTTGGACTTTGGAATTTCCATTGCACGAAATCCTCAGGGAGCCAGAGAGAATCACTTTTCTGACCCTCGGGACTCAGTAGTCTTCAGTCTGAGTCTTGGAATGACGAACTGCCATCAATAAGTTTACGCCAAAAATAAAGCACCGGAATCCAACCCAATATACGTATAAACAGGAAGCAGCTAGGCTACGGCAATGCAATCTGCTCAAAACTAGCATTCAAGAATACCCAACGATAAAGTAAATCTCAAAAACATGGCATGGATCGCCATATGTCAATAAGTAGGTATTCTTGGAAGATATAATTATTATTTCCTTCATTCAATGAAGTGTCACTCAGAAAAATATGCCGCCCTTTTGAAAAAGCCGGAATGTATTGAAACGGGAAAAAATTTAGGACTACTAGAAATACCAACTTTGCAGGATTCTGTATGACCACCCAGAATTGAATTGAATATATACTTTAGGCCAAAGAACAAGCAATGGGACCCATGAGCTCATTCAGGGATGAAACTGACAGTAAATGGTCTGATAGGTTTAACAGGAGGAAAACCTCAAAGCAGTTGCCCTAAGAATCAATTGTTAGGAGAGGCAGGAGAGTAAGATGGAAGAAAAAGAGAACATGAAAGGATTTACAGTAAAGGGAACGAAAGGGGTTGCAGCTAGGAGCCGCAGGTACGCTACAAAGAACCTTAAGTAATATCTACAGTGCACCGCATGAGGTGCACTGACGGTACTGCCCCACTACGGGGTCCTATCCAGAGCGAAGCCTCCACTTGAGTTAATCACACCAAAAAATCCCATGGATTGAACATCATGAAAACTTTCGACATCTGCCTGTGGCACATGACAACCACCAGTCAGGCACCAGTCAAGGTAGAACTGAGTGAATGCGGAGCAGAACGACAGTCTTTTGTTTATATTTCCCTGCTTATAACAAAAAAAAATATTTACAAATACGAAGGTGGAAGTTGGAAAACAGAATGAAGGTCAAGATTATTTTGGAATAATTGTTATATATGAGTAATTTTTATAAGTGGCCCCTCATTATTACGAAAGACTGCTAGCCACATTAACCAGAGCTGTCCTTGGTCATTACAATACAGTACCGCTTTCTAGACTATTTCTTCAGTATACTTTCCAAAACTGCTGAGACACATGGAAGATTATTTGCCCTTTCTTTTCAATACTGGCGTGCATTCTCTATCACTTTAAATTTATTTAATTTATTTATTGTCACTATCTTCTTTACAGCTACGGATGACGTCATTGAAAAAGAATTTTACGCTTCTGTTTCGAAAGCTTCTACACACCCAGCCTAAATACTTCTGAATCTCAATGCGTCAACATCAAATACATACGAAATGCTTACTCGAGCGTGACGCCTCAATGTCTCGGTAGTCTTCTTCGCAAGTTCTCGTCAGAGAAAGCGATTGACTTGGCCATGCGCCGAAAAACAATAACGAAAAACTCCGTGAAACTCAGCCCAAATGAAGCGATAGGCCTAACTCTTCGAAGCAGAAAGGCTACGAGAGTCGGTGGCAAAATGAGAGAAGGAAAAAATTCAAAAGGTTGCCTGCCACCAGATGCCCGAGTCGCTGAAAAGTACAACTCAAGGATTCTCTAGGAAGACTCAAGGACAACAGGAAGGGGAAGCACGAAATCGAATGACAGAAGGGGCCAATCAAGTATGACATGTCTACTCAAAGGGAGGAAGACACGCGATACCTGAAGACAGTGATCCGTAACGAGCCAACGAAAAACACCAGCGTCACTACAACGGAGGTCTGAGGTATAAGGGTTACTCATTATTCGGCCCCACGACGTGCCTAGTGGTTTCATCGAACAGTTTAATTGTTCCGTCAGGTAGATAACTATCTCGTTCTTGAAACTCCTCCACAATTCATTCCCACCAGAGTAAAAAGAAATAAAACCAGAGCCACAAAGAACTAACTCTCGAAGAGAGAAAATGACGTATTCTAATGAGTAACGTAAATAGCTTGATGTGATTCTGGTAAACCCTCGTTCAATCTATCAACAGAGAATCAGGATTGACACCCTTACAGCCAGCCACCTGTATAAGGGGAGAGAGAGAGAGAGAGAGAGAGAGCAATGCCACAATGTGTGGCCGAAAACAAGACATCTTAACAGATGACGTTCAGGAAACCAGAAAGAAATCAAATGTTTTAATTATAGACCAACATAAGGAGGCGTGTCAGGACATGAGCTGTGCCAGGTATAGTAGATAGATTCAGCGGAATCCCCGTTGACGCCGAAGAGTTATGTAAGCAGCATTTTAGGATGCCGGTCATCCCCGCAGTGTGTCCAACAGATTAAATCAAGGGGCTCTTTTCGGAAAAGTGACAAGAAACCCAACGAGAATGTGAACAATCAATCGTAACGCAGACACTCAAACGTGGCCCAACCAACAACCATTTACAGTTACGAAACAGAACATATAAATGAATGTTACCACTGGGCAAGTCGCTTTCGTGTAAGCGCTCACAAGCATAAACAATGTGTAATATACACGTGTGTGTGTGTGTCTGTGCGTATGCGAGTACTTATATATAACACTTATAAAATTAAAATCATGACCACTCACTGCATACCACATATTCTTGAGATTCGATGACAGTTAAAAAATCAAAGACTATTGTTATGATGATAGAAAGATCCATTTATGTATAATTGTAGTAAATATACATTATATAAATATTATATATATATATATATATATATTATACATGTATACATACATAAAGTACATATAGATATAATTATATACACAACTAACGATATTTTAAACAAATACTGTATTTTTATACTGACACCAAAAAACGCCCATGAAATCAGAGAGAGAGAGAGAGAGATAGAGAGAGAGAGAGAGAGAGAGAGAGAGAGAGAGAGAATCCTACGTGAGAGTTCGATAACATGAGAATCTCGGGCCCCATAATGAACGTGAATCACCAGCTAAGCTTCCACGACAGTAGGGAGAGAATTAAAGACTGACGCAAACGGCACATCCCGGACGACAACTAACAAAATTCTGTCCTCATAGCCGCTCATGACCGCACATTAAACTTTTGGATAACGTTCACATGGTTTCGTATATCTATTCTTGTCCCGTATATCAGTTTCTGGCGGATTTAACAGGCTTCATCAAGGAACGGAATAAAATACACACAGACTTTTACACACACACACACACATATATATGCTTAAAAATCACAGTAGATGCACATGACCTCATTAAATAAGCGAATACTACAGGAATATGATAGGCAGAAATCCAATCGCTTTCGTCTTTACTATGAAATTGTCAAGGAACGAATCATTCGTTCCTGGACAATGTCTTAGTAGAAAAGAAAGCGCTTGGATTTCAACCTATCATTTTCCTGTACTATTCGCTTATTTATTTATATATATTCTACCTATCATTTTCCTCTGGTATTCGCGTTAATATATATATATATATATATATATATATATATATATATATATATATATATATATACACACACACGAGAGAGAGAGAGAGAGAGAGAGAGAGAGAGAGAGAGAGAGACTGATTCCACAATTCAAACGGAAACCGTTTCTGACTCTTCCGCACGCATGTGCGAGTCGTATCTAAAAATATCTCACATAATTAGTAAAACTCGTGTAATACCTTAGGATGGCCTTTGAAACTTCTCCATTAATAGACACTTAATAACAGCAAGGAAGACGGAGAAAGTTCACTT
>NC_061089.1:65591249-65706249 GCF_015104395.2 Macrobrachium nipponense
TCGCAAGGAGGAGAAAAACGAAACCCCCTTATGACCGGGTTTGTAGGTCTCAATATACGGTTAGTTAATTTTTCATAATGAAAAAATTCAATGCTACTGACTAGTCCTTTTAAAAGGCAAGGCGGGATAAGTGTGTCCCATTTTCCTGTGGGGGAGGGGGGATATTAATGAGAGAGAGAGAGAGAGAGAGAGAGAGAGAGAGAGAGAGAGAGAGAGAGAGAGCGAGAGAGAATGTTCGCGAGTTCGCATGGGGAATTATTCATTTGGTGGTAAACTCTGGAAAAGAATACATGCCCAGTATTACCCAAAGTCTTTGAACCTTGGTATTTACTATACCTAGTCGCTACTGACCATAAAAAAAGTGCACTTCATCTGGAGGATCGATCACCCTCTACAGTGAAAAAAAAAATAAAAATTCAAAACATTTCAAATAAAATATCGGGGCATTTACTTGTTTGTTTGTATGGTGTTTTTACGTTGCATGGAACCAGTGGTTATTCAGCAACAGGACTAACGACTATTTTCCGAACCACGTCGAGAGCGAACTTCTATCACCAGAAATACACATTTCTCACTCCTCAATGGAATGGCCGAGAATCGAACTCGCGACCACCGAGGTGGGACGCCAACACCATACCAACCACGCCACTGGGGCATTAACTTCCACCACAAACATTTACAAAACCGGTTTTCCATCAACTGGGCAAGCCACACCCACCACCACGCTATATCGCCCTCACCTACAGCATGTAACAACTCACCCAGACACCCGCTACAGAGGCTCTGAGGCGTCGAGTGTATTCTATTGCCGTTTGCAATATTCCGCTATTGCTCTCTGATATACTAAGATGGTTCTATTTGGTCATCCTTAATACGCTATTCGTTTCAATCCCATATTTAAAAAAAATACTTAATCCCATTGGGTACTGAATCCTATTGTTGTTTTTTTTTTCTAATTTGTGGAAGGTTGTTGTTCGTGTTCGTCGTATATATTCAAGGTTTTTCAATGTTTTTTCAATGTTTGTGCACAATCAAAATACAGGCAATAATTACCAAAAGCATATACAGTAATTTATGCCAGTCCTTAACAGAGCTGAAAGTCTGTATAACGCCCCTGAGTGAACATAATAATAATAATAATAATAATAATAATAATAATAATAATAATAAAATAATAATAATAATAAAAGTAACGTCAGAAACATGAACATAAATGTATTAAAATAATAATAATAATAATAATAATAATAATAATAATAATAATAATAATAATAATAAATCCACGTCAGAACCCTTATCTGAGAAAGGCAATGTTCATGACGTCACGAAAACAAATGGTCACCTCCGTCATGAATGAGAGAACCCTTGAGGTCCACCACTAGGCTTATCGGCAACTCGAGTTCTTTTGAAATCGCTGGAATGACGTCACTGCTATTCCGAAATCTCCCTGACCCGTTTTTTTCTCTCTTTTCTTCACTTTTTTTATTTATTTCAAAATATCTATTGCGACACGGATCGCTAGATGAAAACGAGTTTGGAGCGTGGACGAATATTTCTGAGATATGTCCTGGGAAGCCTCAAACAACAAGTAATGACAGCAAAGTTGACAGATTTATTATTATTATTATTATTATTATTATTATTATTATTATTATTATTAATCAGGAGATGAACCTTACTGATATGGAACAAGCCCACAGGGCCCACCGACTGAAATTCAATCTTCCAACGAATGAGGAAGTAAGAGAAGGCATAGGAAAATAATACATTAATATATCTATAAAAAAAGGTATTAAAATGGAAAGAATGGGAAAGAATTGCTTCTGCGCTTGAACTTTACAAAGTTCCAATAGCACGACACATGAATGATAAGAGAGAGAGAGAGAGAGAGAGAGAGAGAGAGAGAGAGAGAGAGAGAGAGAGAGAGTAATATCTTCGTTTTACCAGACAACTGAGGTGAAAAACAGCTCCTCTACGGCTGGCCCGAAAAATTGGGGTATTTTTACGTGGTTAGGAACCAATTGGTCACCTAGCAACGGGACCTACAGCTTATTGTGGAATTTGAACCACAGTATATGGCGAAATGAATTCCTATCAAGAGAAGTAAATTCCTCCGATTCCAAGTTGGCTGAGCCGAGAATCGATCTTCGGACCACCGGAAACAGAGAGAGAGAGAGAGAGAGAGAGAGAGAGAGAGAGAGAGATTTTTTTTTATACCATAACGATACATGAACGACGTCGAGAAAGAATCACTTACGAATAAGCATCACTTACTGAAGTTGCAAAACAGTTCAGACCGAACACCACCTGTTATCATGAACTGGGAACCCAGCCAAGGTGCTCACTAAATTATGCAATAAAAATTCGATCATTAATTCCCTTCCCGAGAACGAACTTAATGCCCTTATTCCACGACCCTTATTCTTCTAGGGCTTCCCCAATTTGCTAGAACAAGAGCAATCTCCTTGAAATGCGATTGCTTGTGCGCCTGTTCGAGCGTAACTGTACATGGAAGAGATGAAGCAACAAGGCAGGACCAGCGGTGAATAATTCCACACCGACTCTCCTCCCATACCAATAACTAGAGAGAGAGAGAGAGAGAGAGAGAGAGAGAGAGAGAGAGAGAGACCCTTTCGTTACTAACTTCATGCAAACAATATTGCTAACGGATTTCTGGATCACCGAAAAGAACCTGTGAATGCAACATCTTTATTACAAGAAAAGGCTAAAATACAAAAATCTCCAGCTGACACACACACATACACACACACACAGAAGCGGGGGATATAGTGTTATGTTATTCATGCCTCATAACTGCCCTAAGTCCATAAACGACACTGGCACTTAAATAAGGCTGCACGAGATGCAGAAAGGCCAGCAACTACAGGATGATCTCCCAGCTGGGCTCTCGCAGCCCAGTCTTTTATTTCTTATTAGGCAAAAGGGTAAACTCGCCCCCACGGCAACTGAGGGAAGGACGTCTCTCTCTCTCTCTCTCTCTCTCTCTCTCTCTCTCTCTCTCTCTCTGTAACAGCTGTTTTTGATGATGGGTATCTCCCCAGAGCTTCTGTTTATGACGTTCAGAATTATAGTTGACGTATTCTTGTTCAATGTTACGACCCGAAGTTCCTCACCACAACATTTCGCAAAACAAGTACAGCAGAGAGAGAGAGAGAGAGAGAGAGAGAGAGAGAGAGAGAGAGAGAGAGAGAGAGAGAGAGTCTCCCCTTTGTAATTAACTTCATGTAAAGTATAGTGCTTAAGCACGTTATACGACAAAGTCACCAGTTTAAAATTCGGCCTCGCTGAACTATGTACTTAGACTTAATCCAAATTCTTAGGAGAGACAAGAGCTTCCAAAAGTGACCAAATCCACCCAATAATCTTCCTTCTCAACTTCCAAATGATCTTCTTCCATTTTCACCTCCTTTACAACCTCTCACTCTTTATGAACCCGTACCTTTCTTCCCCAAGAGTCTGTGACCTTCATACAGGATAACAAAAAAAGTATTATATGCCTATCTGGTAACTAAATTGGCCAAGCACTGGGACCTATGTGTTCATTCAGCAGAGCTGAAACGGAAACTGGCTGTAAAAGTTTAAAAGGAGTACCAGGAGGAAAACCTCGCAGTTGCACTAAGAATCAATAATTGTTAGGAGATTGTGGAAAGTGGGATGGAAGACAGAGAATATGCTAGGAGGTGCAGTAAAAGGAATGCAAGGGGTTGCAGCTAGGGGCCGAAAAGATGTTGCAAAGAACCTTAAGTAATGCCTACAGTGGACAGCAAGAGTGCGCTGACGGCACTACCCCTTACGGGGCCTATCTGCATACAATAATAATATAAAATAATGCTGCTTACAGTATTCAACGAACTGTTCTTTACACTACGGGAGCAAAAGCTGTTTATTCCTTCAGTATAATTTTCTACCATGGCCTACAAAATCCTGCGCAACTTGTAGCACATAGAATTATGAGGATATAATGAGAGGGCATATACTCAAGATCTCGTCGATCTGGGGCAGCCAATGTATCTTGAGAAGTTACTTCAAAATTCAAAATGTTGATGAAGATTATTATTATTATTATTATTATTATTATTATTATTATTATTATTATTATTATTATTATTATTCCAACGTGCAAACATAATTTCATGTGGGATCATTTTGTAATCTTTCGGAAATCAAGGTATTAAAGTGCAAAATACCGTTTTACAAAATAAAAATGATCACTAATGTCTGTCAATTCGGAGGTTATCCTCTTGATACGCAAATAGGTATTTTATTTCATGTATGCTTGCTTTGCAACTCAAAAGATTTGATCAAATAGTAAATCATAATAACGGCGATAACAGACATGAGACAGAAGAGCAAACTCACGTGAAAATAACGCAACCAAAAATTGTTTTCTCGAGAATTCGCTCAACCTTAGGGAGCTGACGCACCGCACCGGTTCCGAGTCATCTGCGAGTCATCACAGATGACTCACTTTGGCCACCATAGGTGACTCACTTTGGCCAGAGGTACTGGGGTCGTTAGGATTACAATTCCCAAAGGTCTATTATCAAAACGGGAAGTCTTCGAGCTATTCTCATCTTCCACATCATGTCTGGACTCGATAACAGTGTTTGCTGTTATGACCTCTCGCCAGCATCGACAACGGCAAGTTTATATCAATATATTATGCTGCCTCAACAGTCTGGCTTCAAAGGTTGTGATTCTTATATCAGCCAAACTTTTCAGGAAACAAGTAAAATAAAAGGCGCCGAAGTTTCTTCGGCACAATCGAGTTTCCGGTATAACGTATAATAATACTCTATGAAACTCTCGATGTAGAGCAGTATGAAACCCTCAGCTACTACCGGACGGCGCTCAGCTGCTCCACAGATGAAGTCAAGTGACGATGCGTCAGCGGCTAACACCTCTAGTTGTGCCAGACGCACGATCCATGGCTAACCTTGACCTTGAATAAAATAAAAACTCCTGAGGCTAGAGGGCTGCAGCTTGGTGTTTTTGATGATTGGTGGATGGATGATCAAAATACAATTTGCAGCCCACTAGCCTCAGTAGTTTTTACGATCCGAGGGCGGACAGATAAGTGCGGACGGACAGACAAAGACATCTCAATCATTTCCTTTTACAGAAAACTGAAAAAGGTGATAATCTGGCAGGTCTGACATTTTCTGGCATTTCCTCCTAGGTGGATGATTAAGTGAAGTCACCCTGGGTCCAGTACAATGACTGTCTCATCACCTCCCTAAGAAAAAGTTTACCGCAAAGAAATAAAATAAATATACTTCTAGAGGCGTTTTCGTTACAACCTTGTGGTAAACAGAAGTATCAACCCAATCTACAAATTTTACCCTTCGGAAATGGTCATTTCCACATAAGAAAATCAAGTACTGCTTCTAAATCTTCTGCTGAAGATTACCTTTCAAGAACAATGATTATTTTTTAAAGAGAAAATCCCTTTGAAACAAAGTTGCACCTTTCATGAAACGTATTTCGAAAAAATCTTGTAACAGTTACTGCACTCATTCTCACTTGTTTTGATGATCTACCATCGTCAGCTGAGTCCTATAATCAAATTTTTTTTTTCATCTGTCCACCCGCCTGTGGTGTTTGCGTATGGTAACACTACGTCCTGGGCTTTAGATAGTTACATTCAGCATTCAACAATTATAATAATATCCTATTTCGAATATTAACGGTGTAATTCGCATACAGTAAATTATTAAACCACTTTTCAGTTGCAAATATACACCCAGATATCCTTTTATTTACCTAAAACTTACACATAGAATAACTATCGAAAGCCCGGGACGCAGTGTTACCATACGCAAACACCTCTGGCGGGTGGACAGATGGAAAAGAACAGGGTATAGTTAACCTCTAATCTCATTTATCAAGTTTTGTTTATTACTTTAGACGGGAATTCCGTTCTGAGGAAACCTGCTACTCGTGGTAATGGCTTCTTAGCCCGAGTTCTTAGCAAAGGGATGAGATTCTGAATAATAACAATAATACAATCAGAAGGGAAATCCAGAATAATCAACCTGTTAAGGCACATTAACATCTATGCAGTGGATCTCCTCAAGATGCTCTCTTCCCGTTATTAAACGAGGCTGATAATGAGGCGGCTTTTGAAAGCTCCGCATCTATGAATTATATCATAAATTAAAATATTCTCTCGATCTCCATTTTGAATAATAATAATAATAATAATAATAATAATAATAATAATAATAATAATAATAATAATAGCAGTAGCATCAGGTAGTAGCATAGTAGTAGTCAAACAGCATCTTACACAAACAAAGTACTCTGAGGATGGAAGGCAAAATAAAAGAACAAAAAAGCAGAGAGAATAATTTTTCCAAGACCTGTTGTCCTCCAGAAAGCCCACATTACCGCATCGATTTCCAGTAATGAATCATATTCTCTCTCTCTCTCTCTCTCTCTCTCTCTCTCTCTCGTCTCTCTCTCATCTCACTATATAGTATAATATATACATATTACATAAGTGCGTATAAAACCGGATAGGCCACGCATGAAAACACCAAACATTTAGTCTAGAAATATTCATGTTGTACAACAATCCGAAAAACCTGTCATGTCTGGATTATTATTATTATTATTATTATTATTATTATTATTATTATTATTATTATTATTAAAAACAATTGCTGTTTCTACGGCATTTAGCTTGCAGAGTCCCGTCTCTATTCTTCTTACTATAGTCTTCTGGTCTGCAGGTAGATAGTGTAATAATAATAAATATATCATAAACTGCCCAAAAAAAGAGGGGTCCTTCCATATCATTATTATTATTATTATTAATCCCTCCAAGTGAAGTGGAGACACGCTCCTACGGAGGATGTTAGGGCAAACTCCTCCTAGTGATATTACGACACGCTCCTATGGATGATGTGAAGGCACGCGCCTCCAAAAATGGAACATCAAAAGCCCCCGCCAAATGGAAGCTACGTGGCTTGGAGAAGGACAGGTGACAAAACCAGAACAAATCTGGTAGTGATGGTAGTGAGGCTGTCAAATAGCAGCATCTGTGCAGCAATAGCAGCAGCACCTGCAGGAGTAGTAGCAATAGTAGTAGTAGTAATACATAGTTGTGGAAGAAAGATAATGAAGAGCCCTAACAGTATAAGTACTGGGTGCATTAAGACGACAATCAGTAGTAATATTAAGTGGAAGAGAGAGAGAGAGAGAGAGAGAGAGAGAGAGAGAGAGAGAGAGAGAGAGAGAGAGAGAGAGAATTAACCATGTATACGAACTACTACAAGCATCAACTCATACCATAATGGATCAGCTAACACATCTACTTGAATGGAAGCGATTTCATCGATAAGACCTATGTGAATCTGCACCTACCTGACACCAATAATATGAATGTGTGTGTGAGAGAGAGAGAGAGAGAGAGAGAGAGAGAGAGAGAGAGAGAGAGAGAGAGAGAGAGAGCACCCGCAGTAAGAAAATCGTAATCGGTTCAGAAGATGCAATGCCAACACAAACCTCGTCATTCTCTTCCTCCTTCATTCAGTCTAACACGTTTCGGACAACTGCAGACCTTCAGGTTCTGCAAAAGTTAAGTACCACATTTATGCTTCAAAACACAAAATTCATTCAAATATAGTCATCAAATTCTTCGCTCCTGAAGGTAGTGTCATCAACATTTAAACTTGGTTTCAGTGTCACTATTTACAAAAGTCTCTAATAATCTTAGAACCGAATCAAATCGAGCTTTACTTAAAACACAAAAACCAGAAATACTAAAACAAACTTTGCACGAGCCGTGACTGGTTGTATTCAATACATTTGGGAAATTGGCTATGTAGGTACTTTTAGGGACCGGTTCAGAGCCTCTCCATGGCACTGTCGTAATCTGTTCACTCCGGCAAGATGAACGGCATTGGGGTACAGCAAAGCGCACATCAAAGAAATCCTTCTGATTTTAGTCCGGAGGAAACGCCTCGTTCTCAAAGGGGCTTTCATAATGAAATAACCGCGAAAGAGATGCTATCAGAAACAGACCACACGCAAGACTATAAACTTGAAGCAGTAATACCACAAAAACCGACCAATTTATTACGAAATGTCGAGGATGACATATAACTATTTTACTCAGTCAAGAATACGTCACCTACTAAATGGTTCGTATTGCATGATGACAGACTCTTAAGTCATCATTTTTTATTTAAAAAAATTATTTGCATAGTCTCTGGATAATAGTTTTTGCATACAATATTATCCATCAACCCTATGTTAAGAACCCTGTCTCTTAATAGTTCTGTCTTCACATATCTTCTTCATAAAACTCTGAAGCATGGATGAATAAAGATAATGGAAGAGGGATCTTGAATCTTGAGAGAGAGAGAGAGAGAGAGAGAGATATCACCCATGTTATTCAATAAGGTGCCCCAGTCATTAAACTGTGAACACTTGGAGATACCAGCGAAGAATCAAACAAGAACACGAAAGCTACAAGCTTTAACTGACAAATAAAAAAGGGTCTGACAGATGGGCCAAATGAAGTCCACAAATAGGAGGGCCTCCAAAAATAAAAACGGGTGATGATGATGATGATAATCATGATCCTAATTAGAAAACACCCAATGTTTGCATCCAATTCCGTCTGCAGTATAAAACCCGTAACACCCATTCCCATACTGGTTATATATAATACATTTCTTCTTACCCCCTATACTATCTATTTATCTAATTATTATCTATAATTTTTCTATTAAGTGGGATCTCTTCTTTTTGTATTTCTCTTTACCTCCTTTAACTTGTTGCCAATGAACACCATATTCTTTAGAAGCTTGAACTGCAAGTCAATGGCCCCTATGGGCTTGTTCCATACGAATAGGTAGGTTTCAATCTTCTGCATAGTATAATAATAATAATAATAATAATAATAATAATAATAATAATAATAATAATAATAATAATGATAATAATAACAATAATAATAATACGGTTAAAAAGAATTGCAGAATTAAGCGAGTTGATTTTATCTATTGTTTTTTCTCTTGTCCATACAATTCGCTTCTCAGGCTCAGCGATGTTTCTGAGTAACTGACCAATATTCATATTGGGAATTTTCAAAAATCAATATGAATATTGGTCAGTTACTCAGAAACATCGCTGAGCCTGAGAAGCGAATTGTAAGGAAAATAGAAAAAACAATATATAAAATCAACTCGCTTAATTCTGCCATTCTTTTTAAAAGTATTTGCCTAAAAGAGGGTCTTCTACCAAAATAATAATAATAATAATAATAATAATAATAACAATAATAATAATAATAATAATAATAATAATAAAATAATATTTATCCAATATCATAATCGTCTTTACGGGAAACATCAAATGTGCAATGTTCATCAACAAAAAATAAGTGGTCCTCACATGAAAACCTACCATAAACATGCACAAACTATCATACTAGTACCCATTCATTTAACTGTATAGTAATTACACCTGTCATGCTGCTTCTATTAAGCTAAGAAATTTGTCATAAAACAAGCACGAGCCTGTGTGTGTGTGTGTGTGTGTGTGTGTGTGTGTGTGTGTGTGTGTGAGCGCGCGCTGAAAACTAAGCTGTCAATCCAAGCACTAAGTACTGTCAGACATTCAGCACTTAAGACAGTTGGAGTAAGAGTGGTTGGACGGCAGGCTAAAGAGATCAAAGCAAATAAAGATTAAGTACAAGACTCTAATGATGGAACTGGAGGAAGTCCCTTCAGTCACACTTAGAAGTACTTGTTAGAGAGGCTGACAACCAGAGTGAAGACGGGAAACGGGAATGAAGGTCAAGTGGAAGGCTAAAAAGCAAGCGCAGCTAGGGTCTTAAAGAGCTCTGCAAACACCCTTTAGTAATGCCTACAGTGCACCACGTGGGGTACATTAACGACACAACCCCCTATGGGGCCTCCAAGATAACGACAAGTAAAAAATACTCCTTGGTGTCTTCGACGCAATCGAGTTTTCTGTGCAGCATATAATGCTGTATAAGCCGCGGCTCATGAAACTTTCAGACACAGCCCGGTCGTGGCATGTCCTATAGCGCTGCCAGACGCGCGATCACGGCTAAATTTTACTTTAAATAAAATGAAAACTACTGAGGCTAGAGGGCTGCAATTTGCTAAGTTTGATGACTGGAGGGTGGATGATCAACAAAGCAAGTTGCAGCCCTCTAGCTCAAGTAGTTTGTGAGACCAAGGGCGGACAGAAAACGTGCGGACGACAGACAAAGACATCTCAATAGTTGTCTTTGAGAGAGAGAGAGAGAGAGAGAGGGAGAGAGAGAGAAACACGTGTATTTTAAACGCTGAACGGCAGAACAAGAAAATAGTCAATAACAGAATAGTCGTTATTTTCAACGTCACACTTACATACGTTCTTCGCCTCATGCAGCACTTAGTACTTCCGTGACTGCTTTCAGTTATTGCAAAGGTACTCTTGTTTTTTTTGTACTTATCATTAATAATATATATGCTGTCGTAATCTTACGTCTCTCTCATATGAATTTCATACTTTTCTCATTTATATATGTGTATATGTATATATATACATACACACACACATATATATAATGTATATAAAATAAATATAAATGTATATATATATATATAGTATATATATAAAAATATATATACACACACACATATATATATATATATATATATATATATATATATATATATATATATATTATTATACCCATACAAATGTATGTATAATACATAATTCAGTAACATTACTGTATTAAAAGAATTCACTTGCATACACTGTAATTAACTTTATTTTGGACAATATCAGAAGTAATGACGTGTCATAATCAATCACCCTATAAATATTCAGAAAAAGCTGCATTCAACCTTTAAGCGACCTTTTATCTAATTAGAAAGAAAGAGGCAGAAAGAACTGGTCTCATGACCACACAGCATCGTGAAGTGACGAGATCCGAAGCATCAGAATCTGTTCCCCAGCACATGAGAAGCACTAAGCATAGAAAGACAAATGAGAATCTCCCTAATATTGAACTGGGGCACGATAATCGTTTCCACGTTCTCACAAACAAATGTCCGTATCTAGACCAGGCCAGTAACCACATACTACCACTTGACATTTTGCAGTCGTTTAACAGTAAACCTTTTACCACTTCACATTTATAACCGCAAAGGTCAATGGGTTAGATACCCAAATGCCCTCATCCAGCCCAAGGCCGAAAACCATAAACCATATACCACTTATACTGAGCAATTAATCCAATACTATTTCACGGTTCGTCTTAAAAGTTATTATGGCTGAGGAAGCCAAAGGCACTCCTCTGCGTATATAGCAAGTTATCAAGGTTAAGAACCCGCAGACATTTCTATATATCTATTGAAAAAGATCAAGGTCCAAGAAGCCAAAGGCATTACAATATACCTTATGGAAATAAAAAAGTCTGAAGAACTCAAAAGGCATTCCTATATATATTTATTAAAAGTGAAAAAGCCTGAATAACCCAAAAGGAATTCCTAGACACCTATTGAAAATGAATAAGGTTGAAGAGCCCAAAAGGCATTCCAAAATACCTTAAGAAAATGAATAAGGCTGAAAAACCTACTGAAAATTCATTCCTATATAGTACCCACTGAAAATTAATAAGGGTGAAGAACCCAAAAACATTACTAAGCATCTTATGAAAATAAATGACTAAAGACCCCAAAAAGCATTGTAATATACCTCTACTAAAAACGAATAAGGTTGAAGAACCCAAAAACATTCCTATGCATCTTATGAAAATAAATAAGGCTAAAGAACCCACAAAGCATTCCAATACACCGATTAAAAATTCAAAGACATCCCTACGTACCTTACGAAAATGAGTAAGGCAGAAGAACCCAAAAACCTTTGAAGAAACACGACCAGTATTTCTTACGGTCGCTAGTTTAACTCTAGATAGGGAAAGAAGGTCGAAGTGACTCACACTCTCACTCTGATACCCAGCCCTTGTTTTGATCAAGCCCTTCCCAAACAGCGTCGAATGGCATTGCCCTTCGTTAGTACCGGCAAAGTGACAAATGACTCATTTCCCTCGTCTCTCCCATTCCCTCCGCCTTGTCCCACATCCCTAATTCGGATGCTGGAGCAGATTCTGTCCAAGTTATTTCAGAAAGGATTGAGGAATCATCACTCCTATTGAATGATAATAACATTAATAAATGCTGGAAGAAAACCTTCATTAATGCAGGTGTTATTAAAAACAATGGCAATTTCAACTGCGTTTGTTGTGTATAGAATTTTCTCCATTCTTCTTATTACTGAATTTTCTTCAGTACTCAAGTTGGCTAGCGTTTTAATAGCCAACTTGAGTACAGAAGAAAAGTCAGTAAGAAGTAGAATAGAGAAAATTCTATACAAAATAAACGCGGCTGAAATAGCCATTATTAAATAATAATAATAATAATAATAATAATAATAATAATAATAATAATAATAATAATTTGTTTCAATGTCATTTAACTTACAGAGACCTCTCTATTCTCTATTCTTCGCGTCTGCAGGTAGATGGTATGATGAATTTCAAAGCAGAGAAGACTCTACAGACTATAAGCGGTTGAAACAGCAGTTGTTTTAATGACACTGCCCCAAAAGAGGGACTCCATATCACTACTACTGAACAACCATGCACATATACTAAGCCTTTTGGCCACTATCTTTCCGAGTATATTAGAGGAGAATAGAACGCCGATATGAAAAAAAAGAAGATAACAAATATACCGCTGCCATAAACACAATACTTTTTAAGCATCGGAAGATCAGGCTCATAATCGTACAAAAACATAAATCTACAGTTATAATAAACACTGATATTTCGCCTTTTATAATATTTATTTCGTCTTTAATATTATATATATATATATATATATATATATATATATATATATATATATTATAATATATATTCTGAAAACTATGAACCTTCAAGAATAGCTTCACAACAAGGCATCCTATGCTCACTAGAGATCCACACGCGACGAAATGTTTTTTTTTCTTTTTTTTTTGCTTCACACTCGCTTTCTACAATTAATACTTATTAAGACCTTCCTCTCAAGACGTAATTGAAATGTCATCTCCTCCCCCTTAGTTGTATGACTCCAACCAGGCGGCCTCTCTCTCTCTCTCTCTCTCTCTCTCTCTCTCTCTCTCTCTCTGAATAGTTGTTCCTTAATGGCGTCCTCTGTGTGTGTGTGAGAGAGAGAGAGAGAGAGAGAGAGAGAGAGAGAGAGAGAAGAGAGAGAGAGAGAGAGAGAGCAGCAGCAGCGACATCAATAAAAGTAATGAATGATAAAACAACTCTGACTACTGCACAGATTAGCAACGACCAACCTAATAAAAAATTTTTGTACACTTCAGAGGTCAAGGGCAAGACACACACAAACACACACACGCACATACACACACACACTCCTCCTTTTTTTCCAAAATCCAATGCAACCCTAGCAGAAACACACACAAACACGAAGACCTAGATACTTTGCACATGGCTATAAGCTCGAGGCGAACTTGGCAGCAAATTGCAACAGAGAAATTACTAGACGAAAACTCTTCCTGAGACGGGATCATAAAGTCGTCATTTCTAACCGAAACATGATAACGAAACTATGACCCGTCATGTTGCAAAAAGCCCGAAAGCTGCTTCTTTTAAAGGTAATATATTGGAAGATTTATTTTCATAAACACGATAAGCGACTCGGCGTTTGTGCCAATCTATTTCCACGGTAAGTTTTTCGTGGTGTAAGCTACACCCCTACAAGACACTGACTACAAATCTTAAACCACAAGTAAAGGGGTGAGTACTATTAATATTATCACTGAATTGAATATATAAAATTCAGGCCAAAGGCCAAGCGCTGGGACATATGAGGTCATTCGGCGCTGAAAATTAAAATTGAGAGTTGCACTAGGAAACAATATTAGGAGAGTGGAAAAAAAGATGGCAGAAAGAGAATATGACGGGAGGTATAGTAAATGGCACGAAAGAGGTTGCACGCTGCAAAGAACATGAAGTAATGCCTAGAGTGCGCCGCGTGAAGTGCACTGACAGCGCTAATCCCCTATGGCGTGTTATTATTATCATTATTATTATAAATCATATACTATTCAGCCAGGCCGCAGTGCCATTTGAATTCATTTTCAAATGTGAATAAAAGAAGAGCAAAAACATGAAATTGGGGCATCTGATATTTAATCGACTGGTTATGACAGGCATTATTGAAACATCAATCGTCTAAATAGCTTAATCACATTCTGAGGAAGTCGATATCACAACTGAAAGAGGGGAAGCCCCTGAAAATAAAAGTGAATGTCACAGATATCAAACTGTCACAACGTTGTTAAGTCTTATAAGATATAAACTTCAACACATCACAAAACGTAAGTGGGTATAATTATTTTGTGAGCGTATGTATGTATTTATATATATATATATCATATATATTATATATATAGATATAAAAATTATGGCAGATGTAAAAAGATAAGGATCAGATAACGCTAATTATATATTACATATAATATATATTTATATATTATAAGACGTACATACTATATTAGTATGTATATGTATATATATATATATATAATATATATATATATAATATATATATATATATACACACACACACACACTGCGATAAAGACCTGTAGGAATGCTGAGCATGTCATGGAAAACGAGGACAGATGAAGACCTCGCCTGACGGGAGTTCAGGCAGAAAGAGCACAGGAGAGAGAGAGAGAGAGAGAGAGAGAGAGAGAGAGAGAGAGAGAGAGAGAGAGAGAGAGAGACTCATTTTAGGTCTAAGCTCATGAGGCCAAAACGTGTGTGTCTGTGTGTGTCTAGTCTTCACATTATATATATATATATATATATATATATATCTATATATATCTATATATATATAGTATGTATGTATGTATGTATACGTATATATCTATACGGAATAAGCCTCCGGGCACAACCAAGGCTCGACAGTGTCAAGACACTACAAAAAATCGGAGACACACACACACTCAAACCGACAGTGGATCAAACCACCAGAATAATTGGCAGGATTAGAGCAACACTTGACAAATAGCTTTAAAAGAGAGAGAGAGAGAGAGAGAGAGAGAGAGAGAGAGAGAGAGAGAGAGAGAGAGAGAGACAAAAAATAAAGAGAATAAATATGGGGGAAGGGGGGGGGGGGATAAAGCACACATGCAAAGCCATCGACAGGGGCATTCAAAGTCGAGCAATATGAGAGAGAGAGAGAGAGAGAGAGAGAGAGAGGGTGGGGAGGTTGGCGGAAGAGAGGGGACGAGTCCTCCACCTGGTACCACCAATCAATGCGCGTTGCCATAGTGACTACCTCAGGAATGTCCGCCAGAGCTCCGTTCTTCTCTAGGCTAAGGCTCCTCTATGTGCACACAAGATGTTTCATTATTATTTCAAATTTCTCCTCTCGTTCCTCGTCCCGAAATAAAAACAAGGGACTGAGTGGGGTCCTATGCCTACTCCCTATGCCCAGTTATAATCGCTAGGACGTACGCCAAAAGTGGTTGGACTCACGGCACTATATTCACACACACACACACACACACACACACGTGTACGTGTGTGTGTGCATATATATACTGAATACAACACCGATGGCTGATATGTGACATGATGCGTTGTATCGCAAGAGGAAATTTAACAAACATCAGTGCAATGATACACAGTTCCATAAATGGTGTTTTGCATATAGTTTGCATAATAAGTGTGTGTGTGTGTGTTATATATATATATATATATATATATATATATATATATATATATATATATAAATATGTGTGTGTGTGTGTGTGTGTGTGTGTGTGTGTGTGTGTGTGTAGCTTTTCGATAAAAAGAACATATACATATGCACCCAACACCACAATGGCACAAATCCGTCAAATGGCCGTGTGGAATATTTCACAGGGAACGTCACTGACAATTAATTTCCCCCAGATAAGGATAGGGTTCTAAACCCACATCATATCAATCTCTTATCTGCGCACAGCTTCTTGTATCCTTATCAAGACTTTAGAGAGAGAGAGAGAGAGAGAGAGAGAGAGAGAGAGAGAGAGAGAGAGAGAGAGAGAGAGGAGGGTTGAAGGCCTTATCTAATCGAACCTCCAAGTGAAAATCCTCGCCCGTATCCGAAGCCTCCCGACTACATCAGTCCTGGTGCCTTCAAATGCCTCACAGGAAACTCTCATCCTCGGGCAAGGGGTCTAGCAACCTCAGTCGTGAAAATCAATGCTCAGAAACTTGCTACAGGTCTCAGGGGGTCAGATTCGATGAGCAATGGCACACTCTCGTTTCCCAGAAGCTGCAATTCGGGACTACTGTATACACTAGTTGAACCTGAATGCTTATGAATAACGTAGCATCCAGTTCGTTCGAGTCATGTATGCTTGAGAGAGAGAGAGAGAGAGAGAGAGAGAGAGAGAGAGAGAGAGAGAGAGAGATCTTCACGGAACAAAGCACACTAACGAATAATGATTATAATCTCTTCTATCTGTCTCTCTACTACCCTGAAGGCGACCACCAATTGTCAACTAACAATTAGGGCCATGAGGCACTACCTAGGGCTATATACTGCTGAGAGAGAGAGAGAGAGAGAGAGAGAGAGAGAGAGAGAGAGAGAGAGAGAGAGAGAGAGAGAGAGAGAGATTCATACAAGTCAAATATGAATAAAGAAACGACAATACTGAGAGAATACTAAGCGCCTCCATCCCATTTCCATGATGAAATCAGTTCATTTCTTGGGGCTTATTGTGACGACGTGAACTTCCCAAGTAATAATATTTTTCCCTTTTCCTCCTTTTAGACCAATAAACGGAACAAATACATTACTGTGTCCCTACGCTGACACTATTCAGTAGAGGCTTGCACTGCAAGTAAATGGAATCTTAGACTTTCAATACTAACAGTAATAGGGACCAGAGACTCTCTCAAGCATACTTTATTAAAAGTAATGGCTACTTCAGCAGCATTACGCTTGAAGAGATTCTTCTCTTATTTTTCGAATAGCGGTTTTTTTTCAGTATTACTTAAACAGCCTTGTGGAGCGCTTATGGCGGTCATAGACGCTCTACTAGCCTGTTTAAGCAGTACTGGAAAAGCCGCTCTTCGAAAAATAAGAGAAGAATCTCTTCAAGCGTAATGCTGCTGAAGTAGCCATTACTTGTAATAAAAAATAATAATAATAATAATGGGGTACATATAGATCCTAAAAAACTTGTGTATATTTTTGTAAAAACTAACAATCTGTAACTGCACCATACATGAAATAATGCTGATGACGACTGGAGCGTAATCGACGTCTTATATCCAAGACTATTTGACCAAGTAATCACAACCGGCCAGACGGCCTCCACGAATTCTACATCATATTCTGTCACCGGCCGACGGCCCATTCTGGGAGGGGACATCCGAAACGTGTTTCATCTTCCTAACTGTAAAAGCCCCGAAAACCCGTATTCTGTCCAAATGGTTTTCTGCATAATTAATAGACAGGCGAGCGAGCCCCTATCGAATCTGTGTATGCAGTGAATACGTATGACAGATTATAGGTCAGTGTTAAAGGAGAACTGCCACTAACGAGAGCGTTCGATTCTAATTACAACTTATGCTGGAAAGAGCAACATGAATAATTGAGGTCATGAAGGGGGTAACTTTGGACACCCTCGTTTACTTCCAGCCTTATTTTTAAACAAAGCTCCACTTCGGGATGTGGGTTGTGCCGCCCATATAATATATATACGTATGGAACTGCAGTATGACATATACAACTGAGTATACGTACATGCATAAAGCAAATCGGTTTCTTACCGACGGCACCCAGTTAAGCCATTCATATTTCATTCTTCACTATAAACTAAAAGTATACAAGAATACACAGAAAAAACGCGTTCATATAATTATTTCATATGCATGTAGCCTACTTATATCAGACCGACGGCACATAGTTAAGCCATTAAAATTCCATTCTTCACTATAAACTAAAGGTATATAAGAATACATAGCAAAAAACGCGTTCATATAATTTCATATGCATGTAACCTACTTAAAATCCTTTAAAATTTATTCATCCATATAGCCTGAAAGTTCATAAAATACACAAAGAGGAAACATGCCCATATATATTAGTTCATAACAGATTATGTATTAGTCCACAAATATAATATTCTTCGAGTTTTATGCATAACGAGAGAATACAGAAATACTAAAGGATCTTCAGCAGAACTGTGATTATCATAATCCTACCCCTCGAAAAGATTCAACACGAGAATATAATGAGGTAGAGGGTGGGTGGCCAGCCTGGACTTCCCAATAGGAGGTTGAACCATACGACGCCGAACGATGGAGACTAATAAAGTGATCAAGACAAAACACGATCTGCCTATGTAGGCCACCACCTCCAACGCCTCCGAAGGTCGTAGTCCACATTTCAAGATTGAAGTCACAGCAGCGTTTCGAAAGGAAATCATGTCACAGACCTCCTCTATCTCTCTGCAGAAATAATGAAGCGGGAAGGGGGGAGAGGGAGGGAGAGGGAGAGGGAGAGAGAAAGCGCGTTAATAAGGACATTTATATTCTCTTGGCAATAAAAGATCTCGAAGCAGTTCCGATCCCCATTTTTTACGACAGCTTACACGAGGAGGGAGGCCGGTCGCCTGCCGCCATAAAATGGAAGGAGGTTCGCGACGGAATATAGAAATTGAGTTCAAGGAGGCCTAGTGCTGGGACCTATGAGGGCATTCAGTGGTGAAAGGGTATTGTGAGTAGAAAGGTTTGAAAGCTGTAACAGGAGGAAAACCTCGCTGTTGCACTATGAAATAGTCGTTGGGAGAGGGTGGTTAGCAAGATGGAAGAGACAATACGAACGAAGGTACAGTAAAAAGTCTGAAAGGGGTTGCAGCTAGGGCCCGAAAGGACACTGCAAAGTACCGGAAGTAATGGCTACAGTGCACCGCATGAGGTGCACTGACGACACTACCTCCCTACGGGCAGGAGGTGGTTTGGACTTACTATTTAACATAACCAACTGGAAAAATATCAAACGTTGCAGCAAACCCTGGTAGCTTGTACACGCGGCATGAGGTCATAATAAGGCTTAAAAGCCACTTTGACTATTTCATGCTCATTAATCATAGAGCATGGGTTATGGTGTTCTTGAATACCATTCCCACTGCCATAATTCACTTCTCAAGGCTCGTGCCCTGAAAGCAGTGAATGAAAAATCCTAATCACGGATAGAAATCTGATATAATTATAGTTACAATTTTCGAGCTTATGGTCAGACTTTTACAGTAAACCTATTTCATTCTAAATTTATAATCAAAGAAGTCTACTTGTCACTCCTATACATATGTGTATATATGTACGTATAATATATATATATATATATATATATATATATAATATTTATATATATATATATATATATATATATAATATATATAATAACATATATATATATAATATATATATATATATATATATATATATATATATAACTGAATCACAAAAATATGGAACGAGATGATTATATAAATAAAGGCAAATGCCACGAAGGAAAGACGCCCTCATTCATATATATAATATATATATATATATATATATATATATATATATATATATATATATATATATATAAGCGAATACCACGGGAAATGATAGACAGGAATCCAAGCGCTTTCGTCTTTATTCAGACATCGTCAAGGAGCTTCAGTAGCTCCTTGACGATGTCTGAATAAAGACGAAAGCGCTTGGATTCCTGTCTATCATTTCCCGTGGTATTCGCTTATTTATGAAGTCACGTGCATCTACTGTGATTTTTAAGCATATATATATATATGTATATATATATATATACAAAATAATAATAATAATAATCGAAGATCATAATTTTTTTTTACAATTAATAACAACCTACTTCGAACTTCTAACATCGTGTATGCTAAGTTACCGTGCATCTACACTTCATTCCTTATTTTAAAGATTGTTGATGGTTCCTGTAACTGCCTCTAGATGACCTCAAGCAGGTCCCCAAGCTCAGATATGAATGACTGACAGACTTCAGCAGATTGGAGGTACCTACAACTATTATACGCAAGCAATATAAATGTAATCGAGTTTTCTGTACAGCATGTAATGCTGTATGAGCAGCGCTCCATTACTCTTTCATGGCCTGTCCTATAGCGTTGCCAGACACACGACCGTGGCTAACTTTAACCTTGAATAGAATAAAAAAGACTAAAACTAGAGGGCTGCAATTCGGTATGTTCGATGATTGGAGGGTGAATGATCAACATGCCAATTTGCAGCCCTCTAGCCTCAGTATTTTTTCTTTTCTTAAAGATCAGAGGGCGGACAGAAAAAGGGCAGACGGACTGACAGGCATCTCAATAATGTTCTTTTACAGATTTTTGCATAAAGGTAACGGCTTACTTTTAAAACAGATGGCATAAGTGGTAACAAATCCGACTGAGGTGCGTAACAATAAACGTCACCCAGTGTCGTCATCAGTATTAATCTCATAAGCAGGAAAGTCCCTCCAAGCTGTGACAATGTATGACGTCATCAAAAACGTCGGTGATACCAGCTCACACACGATCAAACTGGGTTCTTGTAGAATTCCCGGAGAGCGAGGATCGTATCCTGAATATTCACGATTGCAAAGAGGCAAATAAAAGCTGCAACGAGTAATCAGTCAAGAGCAACAAAACAACAGCAATATAGCAACTTGTTCCCAGTGTATTATCAATTAAATAAGCTCTACATCCTACAAAGTAATGTAACAAAACTTCAGTCGGGTTCATGGCTACTATACTTTCCCGTATTTTGTTGATGAGGCAACTATTAGGCTGATACAAACATAATTCGTGTGTTTTCTCCCTTAACTGTGTTATCTTCCATTAAGGAAAGTAACACAATTAAAGTGATTTCAGTGATTGCGCGTGACCGGCAAACTGAATTAGTTTCTCGGAACGAATTTCCTTTTTGGTTCCCTTTTTCCAGTGGCTAAGGTTACCCAAAAATCGATGACGGGGAAACTGCACCTATTTCGTGGAATAACGTGTGACTTTCAAGTGCCCACGTTGAATAAATACTTGTGACGTTGACAACTTTCGTCTCATACTTGGTTCAGGTTATGTGACATACTGCTGTTTAATGAGTGAATTATTAACAGATAACAATCCTTATTGCTTGTTCACTTGTAACCTTGTTGTCTTGAGATAACAATCCTTATTGCTTGTTCCCTCGTAACCTTGTTGTCTTGAGATAACAATCCTTATTGCTTGTTCCCTCGTAACCTTGTTGTCTTGAGATAACAATCCTTATTGCTTGTTCCCTCGAAACCTTGGTGTCTCTGAGACTCGAGCTTTGGTATTGCTCCCGTGTATGTTTTAATTAATAAAGTTCCTGTGTGAAGAACTGACGTCTCCTTCACCTCCCTGGGTACTATAATTATCTACATGTGTTAGTGGATGCATCTTTCAAATGATGACTATTTTCTTCTCTCTTTAATGTTACACATGGGCTTTGTTTGCCGTAGAAGCCTGCATTCAATGTTAATGGAGTACCTCTATTCGAATGCCTACCCACTCAGAAAATAAATAAAAAATATAAAAAGAATAGAACTGAATAGAGGATTTAAGCCAAAGGCCAAGAGATGGGACCTATCAGGCCATTCAGCGCTGAAACTGAAGTAGGCTAAAAAAAGGTCTGAGAGCTGTAACAGGAAGAAAACCTCGAAGCTGCACTATGAATTGTTACGAGAGGATGGAGATTAAGATGGAATGAAAGGAGCTGCAGCCAAGGGCCGAAGAGACGCTGCAAAGGAACTAGAGTAATGCCTACAGTGCACCAATAAGGGGATAAAAATGTATATGATTTTATGCTTCATAATCTCCCACGTGATTCCTCGCAAGTAGCATCAAATACTTTGATCACACGCGTGTAAACAAGATAAGGGAAAGAACTCGACAGGCTCTACAATCTTTCTGAACCCACTTTATTGTTTTACAAACAGAAATATATAAATGTCTCAGCGTCTTTCGCTACGTTTTCTGGCGGACTCGAATATTTTTGGCTTACCAAGCTTTTGGCACCCGCCAAGACCTCGTGTGTGTGTGTGTGTGTGTGCGTGTGTGCGTGCGCATCCGTGGGGGTGGGTAGGAGGTTTTCGACCCCTTGTTTCAAGGAACAAAAATCGTAAATGATGCTCGTTACTTACAAGTCTCTGGGCAATTTCCGGCCCCGTTGTTCTGAAAATAGCCAAACTGTTTACAATATGTTTCAGTGATTTCCGTGAGATTCATCTTGAAGTGACTTCTTGAGAGAGAGAGAGAGAGAGAGAGAGAGAGAGAGAGAGAGAGAGAGAGAGAGAGAGAGAGAGAGAGAGAGAATGCTACATACTGATGAAATTTTCGTCAATTGAAAATGCAATTATGTTTCAGCGATTTCAGTGCGACTCATCTTGACGTGTCCTTTTGGTGAGAGAGAGAGAGAGAGAGAGAGAGAGAGAGAGAGAGAGAGAGAGAGAGAGAGAGAGAGAATGACCTAGTTTCGGCTAAATTTCTAAGATTGCTTGAACAATACCTAAAGACAGGCTACAGTACTCTGAAATGACTTGAAATTCTTAGTTAGCTGTCAGATCAGTCTAGTACGTAACCGAAAGAGGAACAACGGGACTGCAACACTAAAACAACCCACAACCGTGTAAAACTGGGCCGCAACAAAAGACGACCGCAAAAGGGCATCTATTCCATTTGCTGGTCACTGGGTTTTAAAGAACGGATACGAATTCCCCTGGGGCACGATTCTTCCAGTCATTGCCTTTGAAAAAGTGAAGTTGCGTTGCATATTCCCCAGTCACAAGGGATTACCGAAAAGAAATCTTGCAATGCAACATCTTTAATATAAAAGAAGGCTAAAATACAAAAATCTCCTACTTATAGAGAGAGAGAGAGAGAGAGAGAGAGAGAGAGAGAGAGGAGAGAGAGAGAGAGACCCAAACTACTCGAAAAGGGGCAAGACGGCTTTTAAGGTGCAGAGACGAGACGAGTATACCTGCTGCCTTTCAAAGGTATTGTGGCCAAACAAAAACCAATCGAAACGAATATTAACCATTAAATGGAAAACTCGAATGGTCGCCTTGCTGGAAATATATGTGAAAAACGATTTTTAAAAATACAAATAATAATGGAACAGATCTTTATTTTGTCTATTCTTAAAACTGAAGTGAGCGCATAAAACCAACTTTCCAACTTTATATAGATGATAAAAAAAGATTAAATTTAAAAGAAAGAAAAACGTAGGGCAGAATGCAGATCTCACGAACAGGAATGTTAAAAGCCTAGCTGGTTTGAAATCCTGCCTTATGTTGAAAAGACAGTTTCTCGTCGCTTGGTAGGAGATAAAATCGTAAGATGAACAAAGGGACGAACTTGAAACGTGGGCCTGAAGGAGAATAAAGGGAGTGCTGCGAACTGCTCCAATGACAAATGAACTTGCATTTGCGAGGGTAAAAGCAGAGAGAACGCGAGGAAAATAAATGAAATGGGGAAAAAACCTGGATTAGTCACTCATTAAAGGGAAAGGGTTATTTTTAGATAAGATCAAAGAAGGAGAGGAAGGCAGGAAGCCAGCTAATTGATCTCAAGAATAAGCCACGTGACGAAACGAAGGGGAGTTAAAAACCAAGTTCAAGTAAACACAATGGATGACAAAAGACTTGCCAGTGTGGCAGAAGAAAAGGAAAAAAAATGAGAATGCTAATAATGATGTTTGGAGGTCAGACATCTTGTTTCACAGCGCACCCCCCCCCCCCCAATCTACCATTATGATACTTGTCCTAAGAAACCATTGCATTGAGTCGCACGTCTCTCCAGTTTGCAATATACAGTTCGACAAAAATGTCTCCACCAAACCTGCTTCTTGTAATAATAAAAATGATTACTTTACAACTGTTTTACAATAAGCGGCTGACCTGATCCACTGAACCGGCAATCTTACTATCTCAGCATCTCATAAAATCTAAAAATAGCATGCTGCGCGACGGCTGAGGTAAATAGCAATAAACTAGATATAAATACTACGTCAGTTGAAGACCAGTTTACCGTCATCTGCAAGTAACTATTACTTGAAACCTCGTGATCTTGGTTAGCGAAGTACAGATATTTTTGTTTCAGACCAACTTATCTAAACATACTAGAATAAAGAACAACAACTCATATTCCAATTGCAACATGAATATCGCAGCAAGAACTTTACACAGACCAATCACAGGAATATACTGATAGACATGCTCTCAATAGACTTATTTGAGTTTTCGCATCTTTTCTTTTTAACGTAATACTTAACTGCTTACATAAAAATATACGTTTAATATAAACAGAAAGTCGTCAGTTAGACTACAATTTTGCTGAATGTAAGAGAATTGTCTTTAACACAAACCTCCGTATTTTTCTTTTTTACATAGTGTAAATTTTTTATTTCCAATGAAATACAATCCATCAATTCGATTTCTTCAAAATGTTGAGGCATGTTATAAATATCAAGCTCTGAGATGACATTACAATCATGAACTAGCACAGAAAGACCCAAGAACTAAGCAATTACACAGTAAAAATACGAATATACGTTCACACATACATATATATGTACATACACACAGACACACACACACAACCACCACACACATATATATATATATATATATATATATATATATATATATATATATATTAGTGTGTGTGTGTGTGTTGTGTGTTCTAGAACCTTCCATTACCCTAATCAACTTTGCATTTAAAATGAAGTTATATATATATACAATTCACACACACACATACACACACACACACACACACACGTGTATATATCTATATATATATAATATATATATATATATATATATATATATATATATATATACTTACTAACTATATATAAACTACATATATATACATAATATATATATACGTATATATATACGTGTATATATAATATATATATATATATTATATATATGTGTGTGTGTGTGTGTGTGTGTGTTCAAGAACCTTCCATTACTCGAATCAACTTTGCATTAGAAATGAAGAAACAATGTTTCTAAAATATCAGTGTCAATCACATTCCCGTGTATTCTAAAATACTCAAAATAGCAACGGATATCTCGGTCTACTGACATGACTTTACAACAGCGAGTAAAGGCCTAAGAAAAGCTACGATGACCATGCTACAATAAAAGAGAGAAATCAACATACTGTATGTGTCCGGATATTTACGAGGCTCTCACTGCGAATTCCACCATACCTGTAAACAAGACAAGAGGAAATCACGAACATGGAATCGTTTAGGAATGGAATGCAATTTAGAATTGTGACCCAAGGTCAGGCAGGTAGCTGGGACCGGTGAGGTCATTCAGCACTGAAAGAGAAATTGATAGTCGAAAGGTTTTCAAGGTGTAACAGGAGGAAAGCCACGCAGTTGCACTATCAAACAATTGTTAGGAGAGGGTGGAAAGTAAGGTGGAAGAAAAAGAATATGAACGGAGGTACAGCAAAAGGAATGAAAGGTGTTGCAGATAGGGGTCGAAGGGACCCTGCAAAGAACCTTAAGTACTTAAATGCCTACAGGGCACCACATTAGGTACACTGACGACACTAACCCCCCCCCCCCTCCCCATGGAATCGTATAAACGTTGGGTATATACTTATGACTGTTACCGAAAAGGGATTCAAGAGTAATACCTCAATCAATAAAACTTAAAAGAAAATCTTATTTGCCGTCAGAGAGAGAGAGAGAGAGAGAGAGAGAGAGAGAGAGAGAGAGAGAGAGAGAGAGAGTCGTAAAATCCATTTCTTCGATCTTTCTGAAAATCAATGCCAATAATGAAGTTAAAGCAACATGTCGCTTAAATTAAGAAATATGTTTGCATTTTTCTACATCCACTCATAGCTTGCGACCTATTTCGAACTCTCACACGAGTTCTTCGGGTACAGTACAAACGCCACTTCAATGTAATACGAGCCTTGTCCCATTGAGTTTACCTCAGGCATCGCTTATCCCAGTAGTCAAGAAACTCGAAATTCAAACATCATTATTCCGGCAAATAGTGGGCGGGGTGTGTGTGTGTGAGAAAAATTAAACGAACCATTGTGTCAATGGAATGCAGAGAGATAGAGAGGAGAGAGAGAGAGAGAGAGAGAGAGAGAGAGAGAGAGAGTGGGGGGTGGGGGGGGGGATTACTTCGTCAAGGCACTCCCCCGTTTTGCCCACAACAGTCGACTAAAAATTAAGTACCTGATTTAATTGCTCACTGGATTTCACGGATCCAGTTCGTGAACTGAACACGAATCGCCCGGTTGTGAGTTAGATGCATTACCAGAACTGCCACAGAGAGAGAGAGAGAGAGAGAGAGAGAGAGAGAGAGAGAGAGAGAGAGAGAGAGAGAGAGAGAGAGAGAGAGAGAGAGAGAGAGAGAGTAGCAATCCATACCATTGGTAAAATGTCTAGAGCAAGTGAAATGAGCTGTAATTAACAGTGCCAGAATATAATATCAACGCTAATAGTACTTATGTTTTATAAAGTTCGGAGGTCAATAAAGGCGCAATGTCATTAGCGAATAAGATCGAGTTGGAGCCTGGGCGAAAATAATAATCAGCCTTGCAATTAAATAAGGCTTAGCGTTGCCAGAATATCCGAGTCTCGGTTTTTCTTCTCAAGTTACACACAATGTTTTCACAAATTCACTCTGTTTACTCAAGCCCTCCGACCCCCCCCACTCTCTCTCTCTCTCTCTCTCTCTCTCTCTCTCTCTCTCTCTCTCTCAGGCGCGAGCGCGCGCAAAATGAAAATTGTTAATACCGAAGCCTAAACGAAGACAAGCGGTAATGGAGCATCATATTGTATCCAGCTCCATCCTCATTGTGGGCTGGGCACTTATTCCATGAAGAGGAGGTTCCTATTATAGATGGTAAGGGCGAGGGGAAAATAAGAGAATAAAAACAGAGAGAGAGAGAGAGAGAGAGGAGAGAGAGAGAGACTGTGGTCACAGAGACAAGTGCTGTAAGCCTCTCCAGCAATCAGCCGTCTGTTTGGTGAAGCCGTGTTCAAATATTGACTGAGGAACGTAAAATGAGGAGCACGTTTCTAAAGGTAAAGGAAGAGGACTCTCTCTCTCTCTCTCTCTCTCTCTCTCTCTCTCTCTCTCTCTCTCTCTCTCTCTCTCTCTCTCTCTCTCTCTCTCTCTCTCTCTCTCTCTCACAAAATTATATTTCCCGCAATCTAGAGAAGGTTTCTTCCCTGAGAGGACTAACGACAGAACGATAAAGAACCTGGAACCTGAGAGAAAGCGAACTATTGATATATTCACATCAAATGAACGAGATATAAATGTATTTACAACTGACTACCCCGCGACGATATCTCTTCGTTCAATACTGGTGAATATCTTCTAGTGGTAATGATCCCTCCTGTAATAATTCAAAAACGTTTATTCTAACTACAAGGTCAAAGTATCATGAAAGCAATCAAAGAGACAGCAAGACTACTGTAAACCATTTTCTATGTTCCAGTATCATATTCTCCAAGCCTGGAATTCTTGGCATTTTTGAAAATCTTCAACAGGGTGCCCGACAGTCAAGTGGAATGCCCTGGGCCTAGGGTACCAAATTCTGAAAGATGAGCGTTTTAATCCACTTTCATCCCTCAAGAAAGAAAATCTGGGACTATAATGACGAGATTCCCCAACCTTGGAACCGAAAGTGTCTACAGCAAACCTTTCATGAATCATCTCTTGGTCATAAAAACCAAACTCAAGTTACCGAACAATTAGTCTCCTTGATAACTGTTACTGCCGAAGCGCCCATTCCAATTGAGTAAATTTGCAACTGACTGATCTGGTTAAATTATGTGTCGCACTGGCTACGGTTAACAACGCCGAATTGGTTTGACTATTTTGGATCAAATTAAGGTTAAGACAATCATATGACGCGCACACTCATTTCATCCCCCCCCCCCCCCCCCCACATCAAGACCATGTGAAATTAAAAACAAGCTAAAAATATATAAATATAGACCTACTTGTCATGCAATAGAGTACGTGAAAAACAAGCCCAACGCCATCATTTTATTAGTACAAAATTGGTTCGATATCTACATACAATAACCTCGAAGAAACCTCCGTAGGGAAATGTGGCTGGGATAATTGGATGGTTTCATCTCAAGTGGTGACACCATACCAAAGGGCACCGCTAAAATAGAAAAAAAGGCATGTTTATAGTTTAGTCACTGCTAGTAATAAGATGAAGCCTATTTACAGTTTTAGTTTACTGTAGAAGAAAACTACTGAGATGAATATTTGTCTTTCCGTCCGCACTTTTAACTGTCCGCCCTCAGATCTTAAAAATTGCTGAGGCTAGAGGGCTGCAAATTGGTATGCTGATCATCCACCCTCCATACATCAAACATACCAAATTGCAGCCCTCTAGCCTGCACCGCTATAGGTACCAATAACATAGGCCACTACTGAGCCGTGACCGAACGTTTCATGGGACGCAGCTGAGTTTCATGGACCGAGCCTGAGAGTTTCATACAGTATCATGTGCTGTACAGGAAACTCGACTGCAATGAGGAAACTTCTGCGCATACTTTATTCGTTCTTTTCATGTCAGCAATATCTATCCACAATAGAAATTCATAAAAGACTGACTATCCTAAACTACTGCAAAATGACGTCATTTCAAAGATTTTTTTTTAATTTCCTACAGTAAAAAATGAAGCATAATGCAAACTGCCCGGTGCCAAAAGATATGCTGGACTTTTCGTCGCAAAACAGAGACAATAGAGAAAAACAAAACTGAGAAGCCGTGTTCCTGGCACTCTCATGAACGCCGATGCTCAAGTCTGAGAGAGGCAGAAATGCCACTTTGAAATCCCTCCCTCGCCGCGCTCTCTTCATCTTTCTCATTTCTCAACTGCTGTTCTTCATCAAGGATAACTTCATTTCCTATGCTGCTGATGACTGCATTTAACTACGTATTCTTCCCTCTCTTGTCTCATTGTTACGACAACATACATAGTATTCTATGCCACTGGGAAGGTAATAACTATTTCTGTCACACATAATAACTAATATAACAAAAACTAGGGAAGGTATTAATTTATTTCAGGTCATACATAATAACTACTATAACAAAAACATACAGTCTTGATACCCTAAAGAATTGGTTTCATGATCCTCACGTGCTGAAGCCTGCCCCCAAATGCAAAATATGCCAGTACCTGCCAAAACAGCAAGGTGATTTTTTTTTCCTAGGCTTGCTGGTGTGGTGGCAACAGTGTGTTGTCCAAAATCAATATGCTTCGTGCCCCGGGGGTAGGGGAAACAACCCTACCCACAATACTTGAGGTTTCTTGGTATGCTCCGGTCTCACGAGTCCCGCGGCACAACGCCGGGAAAGTCATCGGAAGAAAGGCTTTCATCAATGGGTTATTTTTAATGGCAATATTCCAAAGTGTCCATCTTCATGATCATATGAACACGTGCTAAGAGACCTTTCAATCATCTACAGTAGCATGGCAGAAACCTGGGTGCCTTGAATGCACTTGAATTATAAAAAAAAAAAATAAACCCTCACCCATATGTATAGGAAATAAGGGGAAAAATACCCATATTATCGACTTATCAACCCCTACGCGCCAGGAAGAAATTCAAAATAAGCCAAGACGGCGAAGCGTCTAGATGATCTAAATAAAAATGGCAGGGATCTGTAACACACAACTCCATATGACACATCTGTAGAGCGTGGTAAGGCTGGCCCGGAATGCCGCCGCCGCCACAGATAACCGTCGAAGGTGGGTAAAGGAGGCTTCGAAATGAACAAAGGAAGGAAGGAAGGAAGCGAGGGAAAAGAATGAAGGTGGAGGGGGAAGAAGGGGGAAGGGGGAGGGGAGGGGATTCAGAGAACGAGGAGTTTACATTGTAGGGAAGGCAAGACAAGCACCTCGATGGGTGGTGCATAGGAGGGGGGCCCCACATGGAGGGCGAATGTGGTGGGAGGGTGGGAAGGGGGCAGGAGGAGTGGTAAAAGGTAAGGATTGTGGGTAGTCAGGAGTTTAAAAAGGACAGTGTGTGCCAACTACTTTCTTTATATGGATGCGAGAAGCCTCTAAACCCCCCTGCCCTCCCCCGCCTTCCCGCATGGAGGTTGGTTTCCCCTCTCTTCCCCTCGACTACCTACCTTCGAGTCCGACCAACCCACCAAAGCAGCCTTCTTCCCTCTCCCCGAACTCCTTTGGCTCTCCGCCCTACGCTGCTGCTGCTGCTAGTCATCGATGCCGACGCCGTCACAAACATCCCCCCCCCACCTCCCCCTTCGCCCAGAACCCCAAAAGCAGGCGCCCCCAGGCATCATCCCCAACCCCACCACTGGCACCAAGCGCTCTCCTCCTCCTCCTCCTTACCACCCGGGCCTCCCTCTCACTCTCATTCTCTCTCTCTCTCTCTCTCTCTCTCTCATGAACCGGCCCAACTGTCATCCTCCCTGGGGCTTCTTCATCTGGCACATATCCATTCTTCCCTTCCTCTTGGGGTCTTGTCATCTCCTTTCGGATGCTCTAGCGATGCTGCCTCCCAACTCTTTCCCTTCCCTTCCCTTCCCTTCCCCTTTTTTTTTTTCCCTTCCCTTCCCTTCCCAGCAGTGTTTCTCGTGAAACAAAAGATGTACGCTGTTCACATACCTTGGACGCATAAGCAGATGCATGCTGTGGATACAGTGATGTTTCTCATCTATTCCTTTATTTATATACATGAGTCTATACATACACATATACAGGTATATACATGCTACATTATATATATATATATATATATATATATATATATATATTTATATATATATATATATATATATATATAGTGTGTGTGTGTGTGTGTTTGTTTGTGAGGCCAAATGATTTTCATCACAGTAACATGGGTATCATACAAGATATATACGTAATAATGAATCAAGTAAACTCAAGAATCGTAGGAGAACTCCTAAAAGCAATCCAACACGAGAGACATGGGTCATCTGAATAGGAAAAAGCACACTGCACTGTGCACGATAGTCTGACTGAGGTTGCAAAAGCTTCGTTCGCCGTTGCATAACGAGACATATTTCAAATTCATCTAGGGTCTGCAGACGGCATGGCCAGATCACTCTACAGCAGCCCGGCAGGACATTCAGTAGAAGATCGCTTCTCCTCATGCGGTGACTTTCTACGTCACGTCTCCCTTCAGAACCTGGTTTCCGTTTCGACTCTGAAATCTGGCGTACTCCGCTTTAAAATCGATTTGTTTCCGTTTAAATTCGCCTGAAATCTGACTTTCTCCACTTTAAAGTGTCATTATTTACTTTTAAAATCTGACTGCTTTAAAATCTGAAGATTTAATTCAAAATAGGACTCTTTCAAACCCATTTAGTTTTAACTCTGATTTTCTACTCAACCTTTTTAAAGTTAAAATATTCATTTTCATTTTTTAATTGCACTTTTGCAGTAAAAACTTAATAGTTTTGCTTTAAAGTTAAACTGATTGATAGTGATGGAATAAGAGACATTACTTAATGTTAGTTTACCATCGTAATTGTCTGTCAATTAAATTACACATTTTCTGTTCGTATTTTTATGATGAAAACCAATACAGCTATAAAACGCTACAAGCTAAGTCACAGTTTTTGACTCATCTCACAAAAATCCAACCAAAAATTTACGGGTCTTCAATCTGATCCTCACGACTTAAACATAATTTATTTGTCTCTTTCTCTTACTTTCTTTACGTCAATATTGTGCAGCGATATCCCATCGCTCCCCGCTTCGACCTCCCTCCCATCGTGTAATTATATACAAAAGAAATAGAAAACAGACCGTGAGAGGGGGAGGGGGAGGGGGGAGGGGGGGGGGGGGGGGGGTTGGGTAGTCAAAGTCAGGCTACATCAACCCATCTTGTGTGACAATACCACACTCAGGCTCCCACTCGTCTTCACTCTGGCTCAACACCAGATGACATCAACATCCTCATCATGACTTCAGTCTTCTCCGACAACAACACAAGGAGAGAAGACTACACGTTAATTCACATACACTATTCACAAATTATATAAATACAGACACACACACACACATATAGCCTAATATATATATAATATATATATATTATATTATATATATAATATATATAATATATATATATATATAAATAATATATAATACATAACAGAGCCACAATGTAAACTATTGCATTTCCTTTAAAGCCTCCTTAAGAAGAGAAAAATGCACTTACTGTGTGAAAAAACGCGGATCGCTTTGCGTTCCTTTGGTTCCCTTCTCACTTCTTTCCCTTCTTGATATTGATATCGCTCTCATTTCCGCTTCTCATTTAAGAATGAAACCTGTGGACGAGCCCGGCGGAAACCTCGAACTCTAGAAACGCTTTATGTAGATCACACCACTCCACCTGAGAATGGAATGTTGCGACAATGGGCGAGCCACATGGCCAGTACAGTATACTTACTTCACCAAACGTCTCGGGTTACGCGGGGCATAGTTTGGTCAATACGCAGGACAGATATCGACTGCGTTTTCTCCCTTGGTGATCACGCAATGTCGTATGGATACGAAGCCCTTATAGATAATCCATGTGTGCGTATGACTGTATTTGTACTTCTATTATATAATGATATATCGATAAAACTGTACTCAGCATAAGTATCTACAGGTCCAAAACCTGAAGTTTTTAACTGGGTACCCATCCATCTATATACCTAAAACACAGAGCATTTATACGCAGCTAGCTGTTGATACACCCAAATTTATGGATATCACCTTAGTTACTTTACTGAGCAACAAAGTCTCAAAAGGCCGCAATAAGAAGAAAAAATTGCAAATCGCCTGTTTTTCGGTAATCGTCCCTGAATGGTCGTACTGCATTACTTGAAGAAACCGGAAACGGAGGAAACTAAGGTGGCATTACCATTTCTCGGAATGGGCTTCTTGTCGAATTTGCCGGATTTACAAATCTTCCAGAGGCGTCATTAACTTAAGAGTCAGATGAACCAAAGGATCTACACATCTCAAAGCACGTCAATATGCGCCGAAGTTTCTTAGGCGCAATCGAGTTTTCTGTACAGCGTATCACGAAGGCTACTGAAATTAGCTCTATCTTTCGGCGGTTTCAGTATAATGGTGAATAAGTCGCGGCCTATGAAACTTTAATCACGGCCCAGTCGTGGTCTGTCCTAAATCGTTGCCAGGAACATAATTATAGCACACTTTAACCACAGATAAAATTAAAAGTGCCAAGGCTAGAGGGCTGCAAATTATTATGTTCGATGATTGGAGGGTGAATGATCAACATACCAATTTGCAGCCCTCTAGGCTCAGTAGCTTTTAAGATCTGAAGGCAAGCACGAAAAAATGCGGTCGAACAGACAAATGCGGCATAAAGTTTTCTTATGCACAAAATTGAAATGAAAGAACGAGGACAACACCTTCAATTCTATACACGATTAACTAGAATCAAAGTGCTGAGTCGGAATGAATAACAGTGAACAATGAACGAAAGTTAGCAGTCAAGATCAAGATAGCCCTTCTTCATTCTCATGTTATTTCCTTTATTTTCATTTTGCTTCTCAAATAGACATTCTTTTTTTCAAGGAAACTTGCTTTACAATTTCGTTAAAGCCAATGGCAATTTAGACTTATTCGACATGAATGTTTAACTGTTTGTAATAATAATAATAATCAAATGTACGTTAGAATAAAAGTCTGTGAGAATAGAAGTCAAAACTTTGAAAGGAAGCTAATCTAAGTTATCACAAACACCAATATTCAAGTAGAAGGTTTCGGCGGAAGAATCTACTGAAGACCTCTTCGACAGTGGGAGGAGGAAGAGGAGGATAGGGAGATCCAAGCTTACATAAGACCTAATAGGCCTCTCCATCTTATCCGTAAAGAGTCAGTCTCTCTCTCTCTCTCTCTCTCTCTCTCTCTCCTCTCTCTCTCTCTCTCATAAACTGTAGACATCACCCTTCTCTCACTCTGCTATTATTAGACGAACGGATTCGTTGTGTTTTGAGGGTGATGCTAGGGGATATAAATAGAGGGAGGGGAGGAGAGGGAAGGGCTACGAACTTCCCTCTAGAGAAAGGGTTATACGCTCTTTCGGGAAGGGATTCCCATTACCTTTTGTTTTGAATTTATTTACAGGAGGTCAAGAACGACGGTCGTCAATGAAGGCGTGCGCTCGTAGATGATGCAGATTTTGAAAACAAATGCATAAATTCATGTTGATGAAATCAAACTGCTATTATATCAGTTACTCACGCATACACTCATCGTTAATATACGTTGGGAGGAACAAATTAACCACACACGTTTGCTGGGAAGAGTCCAGGGGTCCATACCAAGACACACATTTCCTTGAACACTGGCTACACAGGTAAGGACCCGTGCTGGCATAAGGCCAACTCAATCTACACAAACCGGCTAACACTCAAATTTTGGAAAGCCCGTAAAAAAAAAAAAAAAAAAAAAAAAAAAAAAAAAAAAAAAAAAAAAAAAAAAACGGGTATGAGAGAAACCTATTTGAAAACAGCGACAGCCGACATTCGTACGCCGTAAAGAATCTGCAGGCTATCGGGACTTTCTCCCTTCCTCTGGTTTCTAGTTAATCATTTCGACCTGCAGTGAACAGCGTGGCTCTCTCGAGGCAGTTAAACCTTCCGCCCTAGACGTATTCAATCAATTCCAGACTTCTGGCACAGATTTATTCCACATCACGATATAAGAGTTACGGAAGAATCTGACCTCACTCAATTAAAGCACTTGAGAAATCTGTCATTAATTCTGTCAGGTTGTTGGTGAGGCTTTATATATCTACAGGACGGTGATAATACTATAAGACTATTATTCTAGGAATAATATTTTTCTCTGGTTTTGATGCGAGAACCAACACGAAAACATCACCCTATAATATATAGCATTATATATAGCGCCAATGTTTCAGAATTTCTTCGCTTGGTGGAATGGAATGGAATCTATAATTTAGGCCAAAAGCCAAGCACTGGGGCCAATGCGGTCATTCAGCGCTAAAATGGAAACTGATGATAAAAAAAAAAAAGTCTAATGGCATAACAGGAGGAAAACCTCGCAGTTGCACTATGAAACAACTGTTACGAGAGGGTGGAAAGTTAGATAGAAGAAAGGGAATATGAAAAGAGGTAGAGTAAAAGGAATGAAAGGAGTTGTAGCTAGAGCTAGGGGCCCAAGGCAGGCTTCAAAGAATCTCCAGTAAAGCCTACAGTACACCGCGTGCGGTGGACTGACAGCACTATCCCCCGACGGGGTTTCCGCTTGGTGATCATTATAGGATTCAGAATCTTCAACTGACGGGAGAACCTCCTCATCCTACTGTGCCCAGGTGTTTGTTTGTTTGTTTGTATGGTGTTTTAACGTTGCATGGAACCAGTGGTTATTCAGCAACGGGACCAACGGCTTGACGTGACTTCCGAACCACGCCGAGAGTGAACTTCTACCACCAGAAATTCACATCTCTCACTCCTCAATGGAATGGCCGAGAATCGAATCCGCGACCACCGAGGTGAGAAGCAAACACCAAACCAACCACGCCACTGAGGCGCTTGTGCCTTAGTGTCGACAGCCTCTCTATGTTGACGTGTCACTCTTTTACTTGACGTGTTCGTTAATACAAACCCCATTCAGGGTCCTCCTCGTAAAGTCCAACAAGGTCAGCGGAGACTACACCTGAAAGCTCATCAACCTCAGGCGAGATTGTAATACCACTTTAAAGCGCATTGTTATACCGCCTAATTGATTCAGGTAATCTATTCATGTGATTTCTGTCTTTATTGTATCCATTTTCGTCATCGGTTCTGTCCCCGTAAGGGGGTAGTGCTGCCAGTGCACCCCACTGTAGGCAGTTCTGGCGGGTATTTGCAGCATCCCTTGGAGACCCCCCCCCACCCCCCCGCCTGCATCGACTTATGAATCTTTGACGTTACCTCTCTCTCTCTCTCTCTCTCTCTCTCTCTCTCTCTCTCTCTCTCTCTCTCTCTCCATGGGTGGGGGTGGGGGGGTACCCGCCCCATTTCCACTTTCAGGTCCTTGTGCTTCTTCACCTTCATTTTCTGGATCTCTATCTCGCTGTCCAGCCACTCTAACTCCCTCTTTCACTGCCTTAAGCTCTGAATGTCCGAAAGTGCCCCCCAGTGCTTCTTGGAGTGGCAATCTCAATTTCATCAAATCAAATCACTTCTCAGATGTCCCACCGACTACTCAATGGCTTTCATCTCTATTCTGTGCAACTTTCTATGAGAATTGAATGAATTACTTCTGTTCAGTGATCATCACAAAAATGACTTACATTTTTGACGCTATATCCAAATGTCAAGACGAAATCCTAACGCATCTTTTAGGCATCAGCATAAAAATAACATCACTCCCAGAAATGTTATGCAAGACTGGAAATTTTTCTATTCCCAATTTCTAAAAAGCAGTCCCGTCAATAATGGTTCTCCTTCCATACAAAACCGCGTTAAAAGAGCTGATGGCTGATACCTCCATTCTGGATGGAAAATTAGAGAGAGAAAAAAAACTGAATTAAAAACTAGTCTACACGGGGGAAATAGGCAACGAGGGAGATAGCGGAGATGTCTCTTACCTTGAACAAGGCTCAATGGCATTTCGCAAAACAGAACAACATGGAGGAGCCTCTTACACGAACAACTGGGTCACAATAACACTAGGCAGTTACTAAGGTGTGCCAGAGATTCTATCTAGGAAAAGAGTAAACACATAAATTAAATGTAATTCTTATGAGCAGTAATACCAGTTCCCTTTGTAGGTTAACAGTCGCGTAGTTTCGTTCAATAGCTCATAGGGCTCATTTTGAAAATAATAATAATAATAATAATAATAATAATAATAATAATAATAAAATAATAATAATAATAAAACTGACAAAAGATACAGATAAGTCGAAAACTAGACGCGTTAAAAACTGCAGTAAGGTTAACCTAAATTCACGGCCGAGTAAAACTTGTTCCAAATTCTACCGGTGTCGTTCGATAACAATTTTCTCTTCACGAATTGTGAGCAAATAAAACAGCCAAAACGAGGCACGCAAACTTCCACCCACATCTCTTTAGCCATGCAGGCTCCCCTTCCCCATCAAACACGCAAATTCCCCTTTCCCTCACGTCCATAACCCATCTATCCTTTCGGAGTCGTCGTTATTTTGATCATCATCTTCTTCTTCTTCTTCTTCTTCTTGTATTTTAAATAGAGCTACTTTTAAGGTCATTATTTTTGTAACAGTAGTTACCGAAGAACAGATGACTGTGTGTGTGTGAAGACGTGAAAACAAAACATAACAAAAAAAAAAACCAACAGATAAAAACTCAGATGCATAAAACATCGTCACCAGCCACCTGATACAAAAGCATCGTCACGAATCAACTGATACAAGTCAACGCCTGCATGCATTGCGACAGAAGAGGTCATTGACGCTGTTACGACAGAATGGATGAAAGGGGAGAGAGAGAGAGAGAGAGAAAAGTCATACATCCTCGCGTGCAAACTGCAAAATGGCTGAAAAAAAACATTTAGAAGTTATCGAACATTCATAATAGAGAGAAAAAATAATTGTGGAGATCCTTATCCTGAAGCTTTAAAGCATCCCGTCCCCCCCAACCCCCTCCCACACGAAAACTTTCCCCCAAATTCGTGCGTCGATGACTGACGTTGGCCTGAAAAGCTGCCTTTTGAATGTGGGCATTATGCAGCTGTCTAATAAGACTACTATTCCCTACCATGGTTAACTAGGTAACTGCTCTTATGCCTCTTTCACCCAACTTATCTATCAGCTAAAAATATATAAATAAGTAAATAAAAATTTAAAAACAAGGCCGAAGGTCAAGCACAGCTGTTAACCCAATACCCGACGACAAGCAAAAGTTCCCTGCAGGAAGACAGAGGGCCACTGTGACGTCAGAGAAGACGTCAGTATGACGTTATCACTGACGTCATAGTGAGTAATCAAGTGGTGCCGGACTAAGAGACTTTTGACGCTATCTATAGATGGATAATTTCTCTCTCTCTCTCTCTCTCTCTCTCTCTCTCTCTCTCTCTCTCTCTCTCTCTCTCTCTCTCTCTCTCCTGCCTCACTGATGTAATTAGAAATGTGTAAACTCAACTAAAAACATATTTACTGACTAATTATTCTCATCTTTATAAAAATTAAATTATTTCATCTTTATAAAAATCTAAATCTACGTACAAATAAAATACATCTATGAAATTCAAGAGCTCCATAAAATGACATAAAATTTAACATGACAGACAACCTCTTATAACTCAACTTCAGCAGCAACTAAAGTCCACGTATTTACAACCATCATCCGCTCCACCAAAATTTAAACGGCTGAATCTACCGTCTGCCTATGAGTTTTCCAAAACTAAATATATTCACACGACTCTTGTGAATAAGCTAGGCATATCAACACACTTTAAGGTAACGAATCACCCGATAAATAGGCCAGGGATATCAGCACACCTTGAGGTAACCAAACCCCGGGGTAAATACGCCAGGGGCCCAGGGATATCAGCACCCCTTGAGGTAATTAACCAAGAAAAAAAATCCCAAAGTATGTTCATTCTGAAATGCCCCGAGTTAAAAATAACCTCACCTTGGGCAGCTTTTAACAATTCCAGGAACTTCCAGTTTTAATGACAACCCACACTTCACTCATTGTTTTTGAGTATATATAAAAGATCCAAAATGAACGGAGCAATCACTATGAGAATCCATTTGTTATAGAAAATAAATAAAAGTGCCATAATGAACGGAACAATCAGTATGAGAATCCATTTTTTTTATAGAAAATAAATAAAAGTTCCATAATGAACGGAACAATCAGTATGAGAATCCACATTTTTATAGAAAATAAATAAAAGATGCATATGAACGGAACAATCACTATGAGAATCCACTTTTTTATAGAAAATAAATAAAAGATCCATAATGAACGGAACAATCAGTATGAGAATCCCCCTTATATAGAAAATAAAAGATCCATAACGAACCAGTAGAATCCACCCCATTTTTGTTTTAGTATAATAAGTATAAATAAAAGATCTATAATAAACGGAACAACCAATTTGAGAATCCCCCTTTTTTTCTGAGTATAAATAAAAGTTCCATAAAGAACGGAACTATCAGTATGAGAATCCTATTAAGAATCAACTGCCCAATCTATACTTCATCTGAATAACATCACCGTGAATATCTTCTAGAGAAACAGCTTTCTTCAGCGTTGCAACACCGAACAACCTTGACACGATCACGGTAATGTACCCATACGAACCTGTACGGCTGAATTAGGGCTCCCTCCACTGCAATCCAGATAGAAGAACAAACGAGGACACCAACTGCTGTAATCCAGACACTTAACCAGATCAAATCTACCTCTGAAAACAAAAGTTGATTCTTGGTCAATGGGTCGTTCTGGGATGCAAGACGACGCGACAGCCACACCAGCAAAAAGTCTTATTTTGATCCCCGTGTTTGCCACAGGGTCCGTCCACCTCACACCATGAATAATGTTTGCGTTCTTAAAAGCAAAAACAGATACAATGGTCTCTACCGAAGAAAGATCTTTTAGTTTCTTTTGCTGGATGGGGTGGCAACCTGGATTCCTTCCTGGTGTACCCATGGACGAAAACAGGGATCACTTTAATACTAATGCAGTCAACTGAATACAAATATATGACAACGAGACATGACATCACGGACCAAACAGTGAGGCTTCATTATAACATCAAGATAACTTAAGATTGATGATTGACTGATTGATGTAAAAATGTACCATGGCGTCACAACTTAGGTCATCGACGAGATAACTTAAAGAGATAATCAAGATATTATAGAATAGAATAGAATAGAATAGAATATAGAATGAAGGCCCAAAGCCAAGCGCTGGTTCCCATAAGGCGATTAAGCGCTGCAGTTAAACGTTTGAAAGGTGTAACAGGAAGAAAACCTCAAAGCAGTTGTACTATGAATCAATTGTGAGGAGAGGCTGGAATGTAAGATGGAAGAGAATATGAACGGGGGAACAGTAATAGGATTGAAAGGGATTGCAGCTAGGGCCCGAAGGGACGCTGCAAAGAACCTAAGTAATGCCTAAAGTGCACCACAAGAATCCATAAAAATTAAGTTGAAAATGATCCATGAAGTATATTAATGAAAATAAAATACTCAACGAACTACACGAACATATAATAATCTAAATTTACATTAGGCTTAACTTCACCCTCCCGAACAGTTTTACTGTGGACACCTGTCCCCCTAAAAAAAAAAAGCGCGCGCGCGCACAAAACAATGAAAAAAAATGACAAAAACAAAGCCAAGTCTCTCAAAACCTCTCTGAAGGGGTCTCTTCATTGTTGGCGGCGACATATAAAACAAAGGAGGTATGCAATTCTAGTTGATTTGAAATCCAAATGAAGAGCAGCGTCTTCCAGGGGGGGAAATCTTGAAAGATAATAATAAGTCTACAAAAAATATGTTATGTATGTGTGTATATATATAAATATATATATATTATATATATATATATATACACATATATATATATATATATATATATGTATGCATATCTGTATATGTATACATATAAAATCTGGAGACACATACATTTGCTTTACAAGAGAACAATATCGCTTAAAAAATCAGTTAGAAAACCAAATGCAACTTGGGATCATATAGCAGAACCAGAATCATTCCTCAAAAGATGATACAGAAAACCAAGAAGAATTTTGCCTAGATTTAGTAGAAGCCATAGAATTAAACGTAACAGTATAAGACAAACACACTGAAAAGTACACCTCTTACATGAAGTGTACCTGAACAGCTTTTCCGGCCACTCAATACCTCGATACATTCCTAAGTCAAGCCGTTCAGATCAAAATCCTCAACTTGATGCCAATAAGATAACTCCCATATGTCCTCGTGTCCCACATATGAGCAACAATCGCATACCGTATAATGTCTCGACCTGCTAATACTGATGACCATCAACGTAAGAGATGACAAATGATTTATAACATATGACAAATAACTGATATGATCGGGATACGCAGCTGATATGCACGTTGCTCGTCTCCCCGTCTCCCCAAGTGTCTCCTCTCCGTGCCAAGGCCATTAAATAAACATTGGCTTAACGAAGGCAGTACTCTTATGTAAGTCAGGGAGTACTGATACACATTACGTGGCACCTAGTTTGCCACTGTCTTTTTACCATTATTATTATTATTATTATTATTATTATTATTATTATTATTATTATTATTATTATTATTAGCAAGAATCCATACAACACTGTCATACATTAGCTAAAAAGAAAACTAATTAGGTAAGTACAATGGAATTGGCAGTATAAAAGGTTTGAAAGGTGTAACAGGAGGAAAAGCTCGCAGTAGCACTATGAATTAATTGTTAGTAGAGGGTGAAAAGTAAGATGGAAGAAAGAGAATACGAAAGGAGGCACAGTAAAAAGAACGAAAGTTGTTGCAGCTAGGGGCCGAAGGCACGCTGCAAAGAACCTCAAGTAATGCCTCCACAGTGTACCGCATGAGGTCCACTGACGGCACTGCCCCCCTTAGGGATACAACACGTGTAATCATTTTTTAACAGTACATGTGTAATATATACATTTACCGCACCACTTGCAAAAGATAAACTTTTTATACAACTCCCTTTAGATTTACGCAAAACATAGGCAATTATTTTAAGAAATAATTAAATATATGAACCGCAGGGTATAGCTGGACCATTAGCTGTCTCGAGCTAATATTCTGCGGAAGTCTTGTTATCACATCATGACTAATAGGCAACTTGTAATCCAATACCGATCAATCATGTGAAGAATACTCATAAAAAAAAGAAAAAAAAAAATTGCGTCGAAGTTTCTTTGGCGTGATCGAGTTCTCTATACAGCGTGTAATGTTTCATGAAAAACTCAGTCACGGCACATGAACCTTAGGCCACGGCCCTGTGGTGGCCGGTGGCAGACGCGCAATGAGGCTAGAGAGCTGCAATTTGGTATGTTTGATGATTGGAGGGTGGATGATCAACATACCAATTTGCAGCCCTCTAACCTCTGTAGTTTTTAAGATCTGAGGACGGCCAGGAAAAGTGCGGATGGACAGACAGACAAAACCATTCAATAGTTTTCTTTTGCAGAAAACTAACAATGTCATTCCACATGAATAAAAATATCCATTCAGAAGCCAAAAATATCGCTGCCTTTAAAGACCAGTGAGACCGGGGAAGAGCAAAAGAAGATACTAAGGAAAAAAACAAAAGGAAATGAACTTGCTAAAAAGAGACTGGAAACGATATTTTAACGACAACGCACAAAAGACAACGTACATCGTCAACTATGAGCAAAAAGAAACTGGTGAATGTAAATATCCATATGAAAATTGCTCGCAATAAGTCTATAAATATGATTAAAATATTGCAACAGGGCCAAGGCGATGACATTTTCAACTATTATAAACCGGCCACAAACGAACTTACTTTCCAAATAAAATGAGTCAAGTAAACTGCAATTTCTTCATTCCTTCAACTGGACAGACAGAAATTGTAGAATTCCCCCGCCACAGCGAAACCAATGGCATTGACTGCCATAAGTAGGCTCTCAAACCTAAAAACTACTATCATACAGGTACTGCTTTTCCAAAGGCTATGCACAATCGTACCTGACGGTGGTGACGACAGTCCGCCCAAGGAAACCCTGCAAAAATCAGGCGTCATCAAAACTCTGCTTAGCCGCCTATCTCGATGAACAGACAGTACGGCATCAATAGGCCTCATGAGGCAGGCGAGTTGTTCTCCCTCACAGTGATGAGGTTGGCTTAGAATAGAGAGTTTAGACCAAAGGTCAAGCACTGGGACCTATGAGGTCATTCAGTGCTGAAAGGAAAGCTGAAAGTACAGGAGTTGAGAAAAGTGTAACAGGAGGAAAAGCGCGCAGTTGCACTATGTCATAATTTGTTAGGAGAGAGTGGACAGCAAGATGGAAGAAAGATATGAATGGATGTACAGTAAAAAGAGTGAAAGGGGTTGCAGCTAGGGGCCGAAGGGACGCTGCAAGGAACTCTAAGTAATGCCTATAGTACACCCGTGAGGTGCACTGACACCACTAACCCCCTAAGGGGTAAATAGTTGGCTATATGTTATCGGAGTTCTGAGGTCCTACTTAGGTCCTACTACAATGCTACTTCCCACGGCAATCCTACAAGGTTGGCTTTACCCCAGTGCAAGCAGCAATACTGATCACTGTTTAGCCCACTCCATATCCAACGAGGTTTAATTCAATCGCAATTCCTACGAGGATGCATATTTTCCATCCCAAATCCATGACTGATTTTATTCCACTTTCCACTCCTCAGGATTTGTTTTACTCCACTAAAAGCCCTACAGGACATACTAATGGCTCAATAACGGTTCACTGCAGGTTTTCAACGTCTTAATTATTACACTTTCTTTGGTAGACGTATTTTAACCAAAAGAGACACGAGCAATGACATCCCACTTGGAGGCTGCGGATTGTGTGCGTCAGAGCAGGTTATTTTCTTTACAAAAATCAGCGATAAGTTTCAACTCTATTTATAACCGCTTAGCAATAATGACATTCCCAGGAATACGGAAAGATACAAATGAATGAACTAATCCTTTAGTGTTGGAGATATAGGCAAACGACCTGGCTGAAAAAAATTTAAAGATAATTGATAATGGACGCTGCAAACACCCAAACATCATGGCCACAGAAGAGGAGAAAAATACATCTGAAATCTGAGATCATCTCCTTTTATCAAATAAATCACACACAAAAGACTATGAAACATGAGTTTCAAAACATGCATTACCTAACAGCATTCTCTCGTAAAGGAATGAATTACTGATAAATCAAAATATGACATTCTTCCTCGCTGGCAAAATGTTAATCCCATACTACATTTTTATTTCAACTTTCGTAAGCTCTGGAGTTTCATGTGGGTGCAGGATGTGACGTCACTCTAGATAACTTACAACTGTCGAACATCAAGCGATGTGTTTGTTTCCTTGGCAAAGGTTACATTCCGCGACCACACAATTCTATCAAGTGAGCTCAAAACGGCATTACAATCAACGGGGTAGACAAAACATTCATTCGCATTACACACCCACATCTTTCTTCCATAAAGGAAAGTTGGCTAAACACACACACACACACAAAGGGTGTGGGAGGGGGATCGGTTAGACTTCAACCTTGAGACCTTGCTACTATCTTCCTTTCACCAAATTCTAATATGACCTCTTCTTCCCTCATTCTACCTCGGATACTTTTAATTCCAAGTGCCGACATGAATTAACCGCTTCTCTTCTCCCACCTTTCACCCTGACTTTGATTGGTTCAACCTCTGGGAGTTTATTAATAATATTAATAAAAGCCCACCTTCGTACAGTCAACTTTCTCCTCCTACAGAATTTTCAAGTACGTAATAAGTACTTTTTTCTTCTGTCTCTACAGCTTACCATTATAAAAAAAAGTATTAGCTAACACCAACCTTCCCGAACTCCACCCAAAACCTACCTTTAACTCAAGAGAAACCAGCATTTACATTGGATAACATATGTACATTGGCATGGCAGGCAAGTCATGAAGTCAAGAGAGACAAAAATGTTTCAATGCTATTATAAATAGCTCTTTCAATTACTCATTGTTCAATGATAACTAGCAGCTACAGACAAAGGGAAAACATATTCAAAGCCACGTCATTTCCGTAATGTTTAGTTACTCACTAATTATATAAAAACGGAGAGCTTAAAATTAAAATATTCGTCACCATCTAAGTTTAATACGTTGACATTTCTTATCTTCATATTCGGCAAAACGTTTGAACCCAAATGCTAGAATAGTTCGGACTGAAGCTGATCAGCCCAAATGCTAGAATACACGGCCAACGCTGAATGCAATTAGCAAACAACAGACTCACTGCCCTACCGAATGAAAGCATCCGCCGATTTGGAAAGATCTGTGCGAATATGGTTCACCAGGTCGATATTCCGCGGTCACCAGTACCATATTTGCAGCTGGAAAAGTGAAAACTACTCACTGTGCACCTTTGTGATTGGACTCTGAAGTGCAGAAACCCAGTAGCGGCGAGTTTGAATCCGGTGCGATCCGAGGCAACGTTCTCAGGGGGAATACTAATTATGAGTCACTGGAAGATTTGCTCTTGCAATCGACTTAGTAAATTATTCTACGTGGAACCGCTTTCACCAAAAATAGCCCCGAACTGGTTAACAAGCTGATAAATACAATCGATTTGGACGTTGTTGGAATTTCATAACTATAACTTCCGAGGCCTTTTTGTGTTGTATAACCGAGTAACAACAATAATAAAAATAAAATCCTAGAACTTAACGGATGTGTCTTCCCCAACAATTTTCCCCACTTACACCTGTCAGCGTAAAAACACTTCCTAACAGTCGAAAATTTTGTAAAAGGTAATATATGTTTCTAAGCCTAGTCTCAAGACCTTGCCTTCATCCCTTTTGTTCTCTCTCTACGAAACTTTGCGTCATCATTATTACATAGTGCGAAGTCGGCCTTTTCTTAATGAAGTTGTAATCCCTGCAATAGTAATAAACTTAGGTACACTGACGAGGGCCAGACGGATCTAGATTTACATTTATTCTGAATGAATATCAATCACCGTCTTCTACTGTGGAACAGGACCTAAAGCACACCTTCAGAACGGTTGAATTACGCTGCTGCTGCAGATGGTGAAAATGGCCTCATTGCTGACCTACCTCTCTCTCTCTCTCTCTCTCTCTCTCTCTCTCTCTCTCTCTCTCTCTCTCTCTCTCACACACACACACACACAAACACACACACATAGAGAGAGAGAGAGAGAGAGAGAGAGAGAGAGAGAGAGAGAGAGAGAGAGAGAGAGAGAGAGATTTAAGAAGCAAAAGGTGAGGCATACATTAATAAGTTCTGTTGTTCTGAGCAGATTAAACCTTGAACATCACTGTACACAAAAAACTAATTTTAAAAAAATGTGAACATTTTCACACAGGTTAAATCTACATAATTACAATTTTAAATAAGTGTTAGTACGAGTAACGTAAAAAAAAAAACCATACGATTAAAAGAAAGTAGACATAAGGAAACTTCGAACGAACAACATAGCAAATAAAAAAAAAAAGAAAAAAAAAAAAAAAAAAAAAAAAGCAAGATCACAAGTAAGTAGACAAAGCAATTTCTTCAAAGGACGGTCAATTGGAAACCCCTGTCTTGGAAGAACCCTAAAAGTAAAAGATTTCCTCTATTAATATATCATGGCACCCCCTCGTGCGCTCGGTTCACACGTGGCATTCTTTGGCGCCAGAATCTACGAGGCCATAAGATGCCACAAACATGGCGCACATGCACATAATTTTACAATCTAGAGCGTTCTAGACAAAGCCGAACATGAAGGATGAAGATACAACTCTCTTCAGCTCAGAGAGAGAGAGAGAGAGAGAGAGAGAGAGAGAGAGAGAGAGAGAGAGCAAAAAGACGCCCCTTTTCTATCAAGGGAAATATATCACCTGAGAGAGCACGTGACAGTTTTGTCTTCTTTATCTGAAACGCAAATAACAAATTCATCTTTCAAACGAAGATGCATGGGAAAAGCACATCTTGGCAGGTGGGGGACCACATGCCACAAGCCCATTCATGCTTGACGCTGCCTATTCAAACTTCAAAAGGTTTTAGCGAACGTCCAATACACACAGCGACTTTTCACGACGACCAAAGATTCCTCTTATGACTTAGGCAGTGTACAGTCTACCACTACGAACTCCAACGACCACCTCTAGCAACACCAATATCACCGACTACGACTACGACCTTTACTTTGGTGGTCAGTATATTAAGAAACGCACCGTATCGACTTCTGTCTTCCAGTCCTCAAAAGAGTAACGCCAAGAATGACCATTTCCCAAAATACTCCTCTTGGCTTGGATATCCACATAGTTACAAAGGGGTCATAGCAATTATTAGCAGACTTCAGACCAAGGTAGCACATTAACAAGTACTGACAAGAGATTACGGTTCATATCTCAGTTTCTTAACACAATAAGAAAAAGCCACAGTTAAGTACCTGAGCAAGACTTGTATTTATCAAAATACACAAATGGTTGGAGAAGGTAGTTTTCGACAGTTTGGCTAAAGAAGACCGTCGTGCAAACGGTCGAAAGCTCTTCTCTTTTTTTTTTATAACTGTGGCTTCTTACTTATTAGTTCCGGTCACAGTAAAGTGATGCAGCACAGATAATAAATAGAATGCCAAGATCCTCAGGCATACTTAGCTGCCATATTCCGAAGACCAGCTTTTTTTGGATGACGTCTATAATTAATAGCCAACTATTAGTCACAGGAATGCCAACAGAGTGAAGGTCCAATGCATGACAAGCCTTCCTGGCAACCAAACGCCTTTCATGAAACAAGGCCAAAATGAAAAATAGGAACAGCTTTGTTAAAAGAAAGGGTTTCCTAGAAGGAAGCTATTTGTTGTGCTTCATCTTGGCAGACCAGTGTTAAGAATCTGTGAAAACAGAAACACAGCGATAAGATCGATGCTTGGAAGAAGGTCGAGAAGAAAAGGCAACAAACGGGAGCCTGACTATAATCGGTGGGAAAATAAAGACTGGCAGGTGTTACCCAGTCACCTTCGAGAATGAGTTTCTCCCACCTACGTGATACTGATAAAGCCAAAACAGCAAAACACACACATACTTTAGAGAGAGAGAGAGAGAGAGAGTGTGTGAGAGAGAGAGAGAGAGAGAACCTCATACACACCAACTACTAGACAGGGCCCGTCCAAAATATATAAATGTATGTATATATTACACACATATTTTTCAGAAACCTCACCAATACTAGTTTTGATGTTGCTTGTATGTATGGTTCAGTCTCTCTCTCTCTCTCTCTCTCTCTCTCTCTCTCTCTCTCTCTCTCTCTCTCTCTCTGTGCGTGTGTGTGTGTTTGTCTCTTGCTGTTAATAAACAATATATATATATATATATATATATATATATATATATATATATATATATATATATATATATATATATATATAATGTTAACAGATCTAGCTTTCTTCTTTCCTTCAGCGTCCCTGCTGCCATCGCGTCCGGATATTCAGTTCCTTAGTCATTTATAATAAAATAAATAGGTGTGTCTTTATCGCTGTACTTTATCTTTGCACCTCGTTATAACAGTCTCTCATGTACTCGGTCGAAATCTTCTCATGTACACATCATCAGAATCCGGCCGTGCTTTTTACCTCCTTAACATTCAGGTGAATTACGAAAGCTATGAAATTCCCACACGTCCATCAACTTGCATTAGCATGCACAACGATGATCCTTCACCTCGTTCTGTATTAAATGTTCTTTGTCGGGTCCCTTCAGCCCTTCCTGCAGTTGCAAAAATTCTCTGCCGGGCCCCTTCAGCCTCTGCTTCAATTACAGAAGTCCTACGCTGGGCCCCTTCTGCCCTTGCTCAAGTGACAGAAGTTTCAAGTCCCTTCGGCCTTTGCTTCAATTGCAAATGTTCTATGTTTGGGTCTTCAGCCATTGCTAAAATTCCAGAAGTTCTGTGTTGGGTCCCTTCACCCTGTGCTTCAATTGTAGGAGTCCTATGTTGGGTTCCTTCACCCTGTGCTTCAATTTAGGGAGTCCTATGTTGGGTTCCTTCACCCTGTGCTTCAATTGTAGGAGTCCTATGTTGGGTTCCTTCACCCTGTGCTTCAATTGTAGGAGTCCTATGTTGGGTTCCTTCACTCTGTGCTTCAATTGCAGAAGATATGTTGGATCTCTTCACCCTTTGCTTCAACTGCAGAGGTTCTATATTGGATCCCTTCACCCTTTGCTTCAACTGCAGAAGTTCTGTGTCTTGTACCTTCATCCTTTACTTCAATTGCAATAGTTCTTTGTTGGGTCCTTCAGCCATTGCTACAATTCCAGAAGTTCTATGTTAGGTCCCTTCACCCTTTGCTTCAACTGCAGAAGTTCTATATTGGGGCCCTTCACCCTTTGCTTCAATTGCAGTAGTTCTGAGTTAGGTCCCTAAAGCCCCATCTGCAAATGCTTCCTGTTAGCTACTTTTCCCGCGTTTTCTTCATTCCCTTACCACCTGTTTTTCCAACTTCTTGCTTCAATTTCCACTTTCAGAAGATAACCTTCGGACCAGACCTCAAACCGTCTGACATACGACCCTGAGGTCTGGTCGCCATTATTTATAACAAAGTTCGCTCCAAGTGTTTCTCACGGGTAAGTTGGATTCAGAACCGTAAATATAAACGCCTTTAATTAGATTCCGCATATGTTGCCAAAGATGAACAGAGATGATAGTCGATTCTAGCTTCATCTCGAGAAATATTCACACCCGAAATGTCAATATCACAAAATTTTCTTTCAAGAAATAACAGTACTACAATGCAGTCTCGGGTGTTGGAATTTGTGATGCGATACAATACCGAGAATATCATCCCTTGAAATACGCTGATGAGAAGCTATATGAAATGTATGAGGGAGCCCTACCTGGGAAAAACTCTTACGTCACTTGTCTGGCGGACGGCTGCTCACTTGCCAGAAGATATTATCACTGGCATAATTTCAAGATTACTTAACGAATGAGCTATCTTAGGAGAGTCTATCTTGCGTACAAGATGCACGGGGCGTTAAGAAATTTTTAAAAAATCCCCGTTTCTTACGATTCACTGCACATGTATATTATTATTCATAATGAGCAAACATTTTATGGAAAATATCCAAGAGGCCACAAAATCAGGCGGGTGGGCAAGAACAAAGTCATAAAAGGAAGGAAAGGACACAAATAATACCTCATATTAACTATGTTTATGCCTATTCATGTATTTAGATGAATATGTATTTATGTATCTATGTCAATGTATGTATGTATATATGTAAGTATGTATGTATACATAATATATATAATAGATATATAAATACATATACACATATAAATATACATAATACTTACATATATCATAAAAAATAACTTACAGATAACAATACTATTCCGCAACCAAAATGACCTGACATGAACATTCTAATCCCTCTGCACAAAAACTACGACGATGAAATATAAAAACCTTCTCACTCATTAGCAGATGGCACTGCCACTCACCTGGTACGGACACTGCAAGCTAAATAATCAGGATGTCCTCTCAAATGTATATCATTAGAATGTACAATCATCGCCATTACGAATATCAAATGCTTAAATTATCTTCCCCTCTAGCAGTGCGCACGTGTGGTGCATACAAATAGCTCGTATAACTTAACAAACCTCATACATATGTGCATACATTATATATATATATATATATATATATATATATATATATATATATATAATATATATAGTAAAAATAAATCATTTATACAAACGGTCCAGGAGCTGTTATTGCTTCACGCACTTCACGAGTCACGAGCAAGTTTAAAAGTTTCAAAACTGCAAGGCTTCCACTCCGACACCAAATCCCAAAACGGTAATATTCTCACGTACACAAAGAAAGCATTTCGCCGATAAGAAGAGCGTCCTTGATTACAGAAATATCTTTAGAGACGCAAGTCTGATTAACCTACAATGATAACGCAGAGGGCGCCATGTCTTTCTTTCAGTCTCGATCAACGACAGTCTACGGGAAACGATCTCCACAGACTACATATCTGTAACGAACCCTAAAATAGGGACTTTCCGTCTCGATCCTCTTTATATCACAGTTTTTTTTCTACAGTTGAACATTAAATCGCAATTCGCTGTGCATCGCCAGGCTTCAAAGCCCCATAACAAAAATTTCGGAAATCACCAATAATAAGGTCAATCCATCCAATTAATCTTTCATACCTTTGAAACCAGAATATAGCATCGTCTACCTCCTTCGGTATTCCCTTAATGAATCTTTTAACCAACGTCTTTTCGCTTCAAAGATGGCGTTCTAACAGCAGACTCTACTTCAGGGGACCGAGAGCATCTTTACAGCGTCTACAGAATTAAACATGAGTCTTGTACAGGGAAGATCGTCTGCATCATCTTCACACCACTTGATTCAACATCACATGATGAGAGCTCGCTTTGTTTTGATCTACTTCGCCTAAATATACTCACGCTGATGTCTTAGTGCTGACATCCAGAGGAGAAAAAAAAAGGCTTATTTTATCGAATCAATTTCCACGTACAAGTCAATGAAAAACTGAAAACTATGAGAGAGAGAGAGAGAGAGAGAGAGAGAGAGAGAGAGAGAGAGAGAGAGAGAGAGAGAGAGAGAGAGCGTCATTACTTCAATTATATACCTAACTTCTTTTGGAAACAATGTGGCTATGACCAGATCCCCTGCATCGTCCGAAAGACAAAACCAGTCAGGTCACGTCAAATGAAACTGAAAATTCACGATGGAGTTGACGTACTTAAAAAACGAATCTGAATTTAACATATGAGAGAGAGAGAGAGAGAGAGAGAGAGAGAGAGAGAGAGAGAGAGAGAGAGAGAGAGAGAGAGAGAGAGAGAGAGAGAGAGAGGATTTCACAAACTACTAACTTTAAAATTTGCAATGAAGGATACCACTGTCCTGCCTACAATGCACACAATGTGGCCGACTTTATAAAAGACATTACTCGCGGATTCCTGCACCATGCTTTCGAACCCAGCTGAACTGCTTTCTGTCAGTTCCTTCCATCCACTCCCTTTGGTCTCTTTCCAAATCTTTCGGACAATAAAGCACTCATTAAATGAGACTCCCTAGTAAACATCAACAAGAATAATATTATGATAGTCTTTTCACAATCTAAATATTAATATTTCTGACAACTAGATTCTCGGCAGATCCATTTCATTTCCAAATTCTGTAAGCTGTCAACAGCATGTCCGATTGATTTTTGTCATCTGGTGTAACAACAACTATGGTCATAAGCATCGGATATTTTACTCTGTTGATACTGATAAATTCAGAGTGATGATGGAAGATATGAAATATTTACGAAGTTCTCGTGAAACAACTTTAATACCAATAACATCAACGACAACAACGCGGAACCTTGAATATTATTTAACAAAAAGGTATACCATGTATCGGGCGAAGTACTTTCCTCTGCAATGGCCACACCTACCTCACGAACTCGCTCCAGTTTCCCCTTACCGAGAATAAAAGAGAAGAAGAAGAAGAAAAGGCGTTTTCCTTCCGGCGAGCCCTTACGAGAGCGCGCCTCGTATTAATGAGAATTCCATGACCTACTATCCAGTATTTGTCGCTCTTGCTTCTTAGCGTGAAGACGTTCCAGCCTTTTCGGTCTCTCGATCCAACATCGGCAAACGCTTTTACTCTCTGCCTTCCTAATTCTCTGTTTCTTTTTTCTCTCGCTCTCGCTCTCGCTCTCACTCTCTCTCTCATAAATGAAGCCTCACAACTTCCCCTTAAAACACTTGGCTTCAATGCCGTCCAAAGGTAAAAGAAATACACCGATTTCCACACCAATGCTGGTACAGGTCTTGCCGTAGGGCCAGGCCTCTTGATCTAAAACTTGTAACCGGCGACCATTTTCACTGGGGAATTCTACGAGCGATTTCTTGGCAGTCTGCATGAATTCACCAGAGAATGCACCGGATGTTTTTGATTCTTGAATCATAAATTGACTTTCAAGTGACACCATCCACAATGAGCACCGTCAGCAGAAATAACTCATAAATAAAGGCACATTCAAAATATTCAGTGACAGCGCACACACCACACTCACTGTGAAGGCCTCGGGTTAGACGAATTTATCTTGTCAGCCAACGAGCTGTCCAACTTTTTTCTTATGTTGGATGTTGACGATCAGCCACATGATTTTTTCAGCGTGCAAAATATATATATTGTGGACTTTTCAAATGTTAACCTTACTGAGAGACGACGACCGTCACTGCACCAAAGGTAAAAAGAACCTTTATCATTTGTATTTTAAATTATTTGGTTCACCAGCGCGCCAGTATTTCATGCCTAGGCGACTGACAGTATCGAAGTCGTCATCACTGCTTCGGCCAAAGGGGCTTTGTTGGATAAGTCTGCGATTATAAGACGAATGAGTTAATGTCGAGAACCTGAGCATTTTCAGAGCATGCGGCACAGGAGCGGAGGAGAGGGAAGAGGGAACGATATTTAACACAGAGTCAACAATCAGGATGATCGAACACGATGCACTGGCGCCGATTTACATCACTATCAGAAGTCTTAAAAGCAACCGCGGCGCCCACCGGTAATAGTTAAGTCACCAATATTTCTTTTCCTGATTTTCGGCAACACAGTCTAGGCTCGATCCACCTTTCTGTCCGGCTTCTTCGACCCTGTATCGCTCCAAGTTTCTCACCTTGGGACCAGGACCAGTCCTTAGGTCTACCCTCCACGGGAGTCAAGAGAGACGACTCGGTAGTCGAGATCAATTATCTCGAGATGTAAAGCAAAAAGTGTTCCAAAAAAATGAAGTCTTTGAAGGCACAGCACTTTTCCCTCTGCACTCTGTCTGTCAACTGACGGTTACGGCAAAGGCGGTCTAGAATGCTGCTGGTGCTGGTGCTGGTGCTGCAGGGGGGAGAAGGGAAGGCGGTCAAGTGCTTCGACAGTCCATGTCTATCGCCGGCCGTCTGACTAAATCCTCTTAAGTCCTCCACCGCTAAAACTACTACTCTTCTCTCTAGCTTTCGTGTTGCGGCTGTTCCTCCTCCTCCACCTGAAGGCTGGTTGCAACCCATCCAATGCAAAGATGCTCACGGCCAAGTTTTATACAATGAAATGCATCGTCATCTGATGAGAACGCAACAGAATATAGAATTTAGGCCAAGAGGCCAAGCGCTGGGACCTATGAGGTCATTCAACGCTGAAACAGTCATTGACCGTAATAAGGTTTGGAAGGTGTAACATGAGAAAAACCTCGCAGTTGCACTATGAAACAATTGTTAGTAGAGGGTGGAAAGTAAGATGAAAGAAAGAGAATATAAACGGAGGTATAGTAAAAAGAATGAACGGAGTTGCAACAAGGGACCGAAGGGATGCTGCAACGAACCTTAAGTAATACCTCCAGTACACCGCACGAGGTGCACTGACGGCAGTACCTCCATCCGTGGAACATCTGATGAGCTCTGCTATTACGAGTTTAAACTCTTAGCCCATCCAAAGCTTATATATATATATAAAAAAAAAAAAAAAAAGGAGCATCTAGCTTTGCCACGACAGCAAGCAGCAGCACCAGCCTGGCCGCAGTGGCATTGGAACATAACGCCTAAAAGCCAACACGAACATCATGGAGACAAAAAAAAAAAAAAATATTCCAATAACACAATAACAGACGCCGGTGGATGGAAGTACAATTTCCTTCATTCCCTCGAACATAGTAAAGGCCAAGAAATCAACTGCACGATCCAACCATTTCAACTCGGCCTCTTCTACAAGAAGCTGAAAATGAGCTTCCTTAGCTTTTACAAGGACACAAATACCGTAGCCTTAATATCTCCCAAAACAAAAGACCCAATCAAGCAGGTGCATGACTGGATGTGACGAATCCCCTTCCTTCAATCAATCTGCCATCTAGGATGTCCATTAAAATGATCATTGTCATAACTTTATTTCAGACAAGAACGTTCCACAGAAATTTACTTTGACGGCAAAAAGTACTTAGCTTTTAAAAATGCAGAAGCCGACCAGACGGCAAACTTCTCTTATCTTTCCCGTCCAAAAGAAAAGAAGGAAAAGCGCGAGATTCGATCCAAAAGTACGTCATAGACCTGCTTGTCAAGATAAGAAAGGTCCGGGAAAAATAAAGTAGGATGAGAGTTCAGGATCTCGGCCGCAGAGAGAAACATTCCCCTCATTTGCACAGAGTCAATGAGGGGAGAGGTGAATGACAGGGGCTGCGATTGTGCCTCAGATCTTATCCAGAAGAACATGTCAACTGAATTGGCACTGGGTTATGTTCTAAATCCTCGTGAGGCTGTAAACATTAGGTTCTACTTTTCTTAAAAGTTCTATGCAGTGGATTCTTCTTTTTTCTGAGGGCAACATACATGAGGCTCTCGAATTTTCGACCGGTTCCTGACAATACGTCCATTTTCCGTAAAAAATCTTAAATTCTTCATTTTCATAGGGGAATTGTCTTACTTCTCCAAAAGAGTCTAAGCATTAAAGACTCAATGAATAGGATATTTGGATCCTGGACTCTGAATTTCATAAAGGACACTACTCTAGAGGCCTCTAAGCATTAATAGCAAAACCTGAGTGTTTTGTTCGACGACAGGGCTCTAAAATACTGTCCTGGGAACTACACTCTATTTTTTCAATGAGCTTCCGGCACCAAGAGCATTCATTTTCAGAAGTGTTCTCCAAAGGTCTTCTGGAAGACGGAGCTCATTCATTACTGCCTCTAATTTCATCACTTCTATCGCTTTCTCTCCTCGCCGGATTTCCTCTGATTAAGTCTCGCACATTATCATTTAGCTTCGCCTCTCAAGACTTGGCAGAGGAGACTCATCTCTTCACTTGTAAGACCTCATAACTCTCTCTCTCTCTCTCTCTCTCTCTCTCTCTCTCTCTCTCTCTCTCTCTCTCTCTCTCTCTCTCTCTCTCTCTCGATACCTATGAAGCCTTCAAAGATTTTTTCACCCTTAAAAAAAACTCATTTGTAACTAAGGCGATGAATGCACATGCCATGTATACAAACATGTTACGTGTTATAGTAAATCTAGTACTACAAAATCTAGCACACTTGAGACGTCAGTGACCAAAGTGGTTGCGACGCCACGTGTAAACATCCGCCATCTCTCATATACAGCGAATAAAGTCAGCACGAGTTTCGGATATATATATATATATATATATATATATATATATATATATATATATATGATATATATATATAATACTGGTAAAAATGTTCTGTTAAAACAGAATTCCATCTAATAAAAGGATTCCCATAAAAACATCAATATATATATATTATATATATATATATATATATATATATATATATATATGATATATTATATATATATGATAGAGAGAGAGAGAGAGAGAGAGAGAGAGAGAGAGAGAAAACTGCCATTCCGTTAGTTAAGATGATCGACTGGTAAATTAAACCACTACAGTTCTGGTCACAGTCAAGATATTTTGGTATCATGTATTTTTTATAAGCTAACCTTTCTTTCATTCTTTCATTAAAAAAAAAATGCCTTTAAGTCTTCAAAGAATGCCACCAGCCACAGTTTTAACACGACGAGGCCCACATCCGTAATATAATGATAATAATTATATGACATCATGATGTACAGGTTTCCTGCAAAGTAGGTTCATTATTCTTCTTACAGTAGAAGGATTAACTTTGGAGTGACCTGGACACAGTCTACGGTTCCTGTAAAGAAAATAACTGAAGCGCAATAACAAACAACATCCACAAACGCAAACCAAGCCCCTCCCCTCACAAAAAAAAAAAAAAAAAAAAAAAAATTGTTAACTAACATCAACTCTTCACATGCAACTCCGCATAGAACATAGGAGTGTAGCCGATATTCATTTATGCATGAATACTTAACCTGAAAAGACCATAACTCACTCACTCACTCTCTGAGTGTGCCCGCGCGCGCGTATGTATGTATGTATATGCGTATATATATGGTTTGTGCGCGCCCATGCTTATATAAATATAATTTAAATAAATAAATCACAAAACATATGCAAATATCATATATATATTATATATATATATATATATATATATATATATATATATATATATATTATGAATGAGACGTTCGGGAGAGAAAAGAGGTGGTGACCGACTATAAGGGCCGTCCAAAGAGAAGCCTTACAGATATATATGACGAGGGATGGGGGGGAAACGGCAAGGTCCCCCACCCCCCAACCCGCAACCCACGGCCACATTAACACTTCTTGCATCTTAACCCCACACCTAAATAGAAGCATCCGTAAAAAAAATCGAATAAGCCATATTTCATAATGAATGGAAGGCCAGCTTTCACATTATCAAATAAAGCATAGACCATAAATTCTTGCGTGTGATAATGATTCTATGTTTCTTTCCATACATGGAGAAAATAATGCAATGCAACATAGGCCTGCTTCTCCCTCTCTCTCTCTCTCTCTCTCCCCATATATAATATATATATATATATATATATATATTAGAATATATATAATTATATATATATATATACACATATATATATAATGTGATAGTATATAAATTGGAAATAAGGAATACTTGAGCACGTATTTCACAGAAACGAAGAGAGAGAGAGAGAGAGAGAGAGAGAGAGAGGAGACGAGAGAGGAGAGAGAGAGAGAGAGAGAGAGAGAGAGAGAGGCGTCCCACACGAGGAATCATCTTTGATTTATAAGTCAGAATATGAATTTAGCCGTAAATGCTACATTAATTATCCACTAAGCCAACATCAGAGGAAGAAACTGTTCATCAGTAAGAAAAAAAAATGGCTATAAATTAGGTATAAAAATTCTGATTCGACTAGATGAAAAGGAAGGACTTTAGATCTATCATAAATAAATTTATCCAGAATGATTTTATATATGATAAATTTGGGGTAAGTTTGACAAAGTGTTATAACTAATATTTTATTATTATTATTATTATTATTTATTATTATTAAACCCCCTAAAATTCCTCTACGAAAGAAAAAATGCACACTCCTAATTTTCATACAACAAATAAATATGTAATCCATCCTGAATTTGTAAAAGAATAACAGATGCACTAGCCTGGAAAAAAAAAATTAATATATTTTCATATATGTTAACCGAAGGGGAATTTTTTAGCCGATAAGAAATTTGTCGGCTCAAGGGCGCGAACCATTGAGGACGCACAGTGAAGTGTTGGGTTAGATGGTTCGCGCCCGTGAGCCGGCAAATTTCTTATCGGCTAAAAAATTCCCCTTCTGTTAACATATATGAAAATATCTTAATTCCGAGGCACAGCGAATTAGATATTAAAGGACATTTGTAGCTCGATTTATGTATATGAATCCTCCTCCTCGTTATCATCATTATATTATATTAGTATTGTTGATGTTGCGGTTTCTTTTTCCAACACGTTTAACTACAGCAGCAAAATTCCTGCTTAAACGAACATCACTGAGTACGAAGCTAATCTGTCCGAGTCATAAATAATCGCTCTATTTCCTGTCGCGATTCGTAAACCACACCACTTCCCTTCCTCCAGGAAGGATGCTCAAGACATTTAGGAAAGACATGTTATGAGATTACACACACACACACACACACACGTTCGTATTTCCTGCCATACGCTCAATTTTATAGTGTTCGTGTACGGAAGAAGCCATTTGAAGATCGCAAATAAAAGCAAAATAATTAAAATAAAAAAGGTGGCTAAGTTTCTTCCGCGTAATCGAGTTTAATGCTGTATGAGCCGCTGCCCATAAAACTTCCAGGTACGGACCGGTAGTGACATGTCCTATAGCGTTGCCAGACACACGAGCATGGATCACTTTAACCTTAAATAAAATAGAGACTATTGAGACTAGAGGGCTGCAATTTGGTGTGTTTGATGATTTGAGAGTAGATGATCAACGTAGCGATTTGCAGCCCTCTAGCCATGTTAGATTTTAAGATCTAAGGGTGGACATTTTTATTAAAAATGACTAATATCTCTATTTCCCACAGAAGTTACCTTTTCTGTCCCTTATTATACGCATTTCTACTAAAGTTATAAAAAATACGTATAAATGTCTTGTTTAAATTTAAATCATAAACAAATAACCATAACTTTCATTTTTACTGAGGCTATAAACATTCGCATCAATGTGTTTCTATTGAGGTTGTAAACACATGCGCATAAATGTCTTTCTTCCTGATGTTATACACAAATATGAATGGATGTCTTTTGTTGCGGATGTTATAAATGTATACGCATAACGGTCTTTTGTTACCGAGCTTATAGATGTATACGCATAAATGTTATTGACAGAGATTATAAACACATACGTATTAATGTCTTATTTACCGAGGTTATAAACACACAGGCATAAATGTCTTATTTACTGAGGTTATAAACACATACACATAAAAGTGTTATTTACTGAGGGTATAAACACATACGCATTAATGTCTTATTTACAGAGGTTATAAACACGTGTTATTCTCCGAGGTTATAAACATTCACACAAATAGCCTTTGCCTTTTTGGTCACACAATTATGGAGGCTGTGAGAAGCCACCACAATGTCGACAACTTGAAAAGCAAAATAATAGCAAAATAGTCGATGTAAAAACGAACGTCTTTACTTTACACCTACGAACGCTATGCTTTCTAGAGAACCTTCACAATGCCCGTGTTAGGAAGATGATACCTGTGGCATTTAGGAGAAAGACTGTAAACACTTACAGCAATTACCGGAAAGCGTTTTCTCGCAGCACTCTGGCTGTTCAACAACGGCCGCAGCCAAGAACTGCTGAATCTCATGAAAAATGTGACGCTGTGCGCGGCCTTCAGTGAATCTCAAACAAAATGACAAAACGAGTAGAAAATGCGCCCAAATTTCTTCGGCGCAATCGAGATTTCTGTACAGCGTACAATGCTGTATGAGCCGCGGCCCATGAAACTTAAACCAAGGCTCGGTAGTGGTCTGTCCTAAAGAGTTGCCAGACGCACGAGCACGGCTAAATGTAACCTTAAATAAAATAAAAACGACTGAGGCTAGAGGGCTGTAATTTAGTACGGTTGATGATTGGAGAGTGGATGGCCAACATACCAATTTGCAGCCCTCTAGCCTCATTAGATAGAACGAGCCAACAAGGTGAAACAGTCAACGCACAGCACAGAGAAAGTCGCGACCATTCATCTCCGTTCGGTCATAATGCTGCACGGGCGTAAAATCACACAATTTACAAGGTCTCAAGAACGCCCCAATGAAGGTCCAAACATTTTAAGTACAAAATGCAAGCGCGCACGCACATACTACACATCCAAGCACGCACTCACACACACATACAACTTGACCCATACAACTGAAGCCTGGTGAGATAATAACGCAAAGCTGGGTGGCACTGAAATACGAGTGCCACTGAATTCACTCTGTTTCATGACTCATGACGCCCAACGCTGAAAAGAAAGAAAGAAGGAGAGAGAGAGAGAGAGACCATAAAGCATGGGAGTGAAGAAACGGCGAGGGGGAGAGGGGAGGGAGGTGGGAAGGAGGAGGAGAAGGTTCGTAGGATGCTAGGATGGTTTCGAGGGTTGGGGGAGGGGGGGGGGGGTGGTGGGAGAAAGCACTGCTACACCGGCGCAATGAGGGGTTGGGCCCAATATGGAAGGGGGAGCTGGTAGGTAGGGAGGAGGGGGGGAGGTAGGAGGAGCAGCGGTGTTTATCTTGACCCCTGACATTTTGGTGTGCGTAGAGAGGCCTCGGGGTGGAGGAATGGTAAGAGGGAAAGGAGAAGGGGGATATAGGGTGAGGGAGGGAGGGAGGGAGTGAGAAAGAAGAGAGAGAGGGAGGGAGGGAGTGGAAGAGTCGACAGGGAGGAGGAACACTGCTATTTTTCCCAACCGTCACCTTTTCCCCTGCACGATCCATTTCCTTCCCCGGCCAGCAGCAACTTGGAAAGCTCTCTCTCTCTCTCTCTCTCTCTCTCTCTCTCTCTCTCTCTCTCTCTCTCTCAAATAAAATGATCGCTTCGAATCTCAACATGTGAAAGAGAGAGAGAGAGAGAGAGAGAGAGAGAGAGAGAGAGAAATCATTATTTTTCTCCCCGGCTACATGCAACATGCGCAATCACGAATGCCTGTAATCTTAGGCCGGGCAAAACTAGTCTCTGCATGGAACTGAAATCCGGCAAAACTCATTTCATTTCAGGCCGTTGAGGGTTTCCATCATCGGCCATGTTTGCGAAACTCGATTCGCGGACTGATGAAACCGCGCAGAAGAAAGGGGTGTAAAATGATGACCGATGAAACCGCGCAGAAGAAAGGGGTGTAAAATAATGACCGATGAAACCGCGCGGAAGAAAGGGGTGTAACATAATGCTAACTCACAATAACATGAAAGCTTTTTATTAATTGTTGATGGTATCAAACGAACATGATTTTTCGCTTTCACACGATCCATATGAGCTTCGAGATATTCTCTGATGAAGCGTACTATAAAAACATGAAACACGAAGAGAAAATCAACTTATTTCTCAAGCTAATAAAAGAATAACCTCTTCTTTATACTGTTTTGAAAATCCGTGTGCAGTATGACAACAGTCGACTCGAACTGCGTGGAAATCAAACTCATATTAAAGGAGAGAAATTATATAAAGCGGCTCTCCAGATGGAAATAAAATCTAGAGAAAATCCAACCGAAACGAAGTTCACAAAGTAAAAAGATGAAACTTGGAGGTCGAAAATGCCCTTTCCCGATAGTTCCCCTGCGCAGGATATTTCGCGCATTTTTCACGAACTCAACTAGCTCTGTCTGTTGTTAGCTTTCGGGCTACTCTGTAACCAACTGCCGCTTGCACCAGACCGCTAGGGTTTCGTTGAAAAGTTAAGCAACAACCGAGTTAACCAGCTATCAACTACTACTTCTTTTAAGCAATGCTAAGGATGAAACAAGAAGAGGGAAGGTGACGCTACGAGAGGGATACTGTACGTCCCTCTAAGAATGGAATGGATACTATAATTTCCACTAAGAATGGAAGGGATACTATAATTTCCACTAAGAATGGAAGGGATACTATAATTTCCACTAAGAATGGAATGGATACTATAATTTCCCCCAAGAATGAAGGGATATTGTTACTTCCACAAGAATAATGGAAGGGATATTGCTACCTCCCCTAAAAAAGAAATGGATAATATCCCCCTAAAAATGGAAGGAATATTGTTACTTCCCCTACAATTGGAAAGGATATACTGTTACTTCCCCTAAGAATGTGAGGGATAATGTTACTTCCCCCACGAATGCAAAAGATATTGTTACTTCTACCATAAGAATGTAAGAGATATTGCTAATTCCCCTAAAAATGAAATGGCTACTTATTCCCCCTAAGAAAGGAAGGGATATCATTACTTCCCCCAGAATAATGGAAGGGATATAGATACTTCCCCTAAGAATGGAGGGAATAGTGTTACCTCCCCTAAGAATGGAAGGAATAGTTACTTCCCCTAAGAATGGAAGGGATACTGTTGCCTTTCCTTACCAAAAGCATACTGCTACGGCCCTCAAGAAAGTGAAAGAGTACTATTGCTTCCCCCTAGAAAGAAAGTATCTCATTCCTTCCACCTAAGAAAACGCCATTTTCTCTTTTCTTAGAAATGCGAAAATATTAAACTTCCCTAAGAAAGAACGGGATACTGTTACTCTCTATCCGTTTATCTAAAGTGTTACTTTCTATCCCGTTTATCTAAAGTGTTACTGTCCCTGAGAGTGAAAAGGGACTTCGTCACTGCCCCCCTCAGAAAGAAAGGGATCCAGTTCCATTTAACGAAGAAATAACTAACCCTAGGGTTTGACCATTCTAATCCCGGACGTTGGCGTTTCACTCATTCTTATTTCAATAAGAAATCACTTCCTTGCAGACCAGGCGTATGCGGAAACACCACACACGGCCGGGTCGATCAAGAGTAGAATTACCACAGGACATTAAGGACTCCGATAGGTCAGGGGTCACAATGCAGTACAACCTCACTCGACCTCGGCTGACTGCTGTTCCTTCAGCCTGGCTGCTGCCACATACACGATGTCATATTCAGACCCTGGTGCATTTTTTTTTTATCGGATCATGTTTCAGGCCTGCTCCATTGTTGTTACTTAAGCCTGATTTATACTTTGGAATCTGTTTGAAAGAAAACGGATTCTGGTGGTAAATGTAACTTGCGCATGACAAGGACCAACACAAGAACTTACAATGCTGTTTACATGTGTATATGGGTATATATGTGTTACTTCGCCTTTCACCTTCATGTTTCTGCTGTTTTGTTCAGCTATCTAAAAGGGACTGTCCCAAACGAATGTTTGTTCATTTATAAAATAATAATAATAAATATAATAATAAATAATAATAATAATAATAATAATAATAATAATAATAATAATAATAATAATAATAATAACGCCGGTGTTCTAGTGCTTTGAATTAAGGACAAAGAATACAAAAATTAACCCATGACTTTTACCTTCCTTTCAATGTCAAACCCTTTCACCTAAGATCATTTTACAGATAATTATTACAATAACACTACCTGTATTTTTGTACCTACCGAGGTGATTTATTCTAAGGATTGGCGCCACCTTTGTTATGGTCACTGACAGCGGCGGACATAGTATATCTTTTCTATGAAAAAACTATGAACACAACTTCGAGCAATTATATTCTCATGTTAACGCAAACAAAGGCTGCGAATTCAAGTGACTATTGTGATATTTGAGGTCGCTGTCTGTATGACATTTGGTTACTTTCAATAGGGAAGGAAATTCTGAAGGGGTTGGTATAGACTTCCAAAACAATCTTCTAAACAAGAGTTGGTTCCTTTTCATAGGGAAGCAAATTCTGAAGCGCCCGGTATATAATTCCAAAACAATCTCTATGGTTATAATTCCAAAACAATCTGTAAGGTTATATAATTCCAAAACAATCTCTAAGGTTATAATTCCAAAACAATCTCTCTGGTTATAATTCCAAAACAATCTCTAAGGATATAATTCCAAAACAATCTCTATGGTTCCTATAAATTGGGAAGCAAATTCTGAAGGGCCTGGTATCAACTTCTAAATAAGAGTCGGTTCCTTTTAACAGGGAAGCAAACAGTAAAAGGCCTGATGGTACATACTTCCAAAACCATCCTAAACAAGCAAAATATGAAAAAACAGGCCATATATATATATATATATATATATATATATATATATGATATATATATATATATATATATCCATACCCCAAAAGCCAATGGAACAGACAACAAACAGGATCCAAACAAACTCTCTCACACCCATGAATATTCAAGACGTAGAAGTAATAACAGTCTCGGAAGGACTGTGTTCCGAGGCTGAGACTAAGACAGCGCCGACCTTAAAATAGGCGTGTGTGTGTGTGTGTGTGTGTGTGTGTGTGTGTGTTATTTGCACTGTGCAGGTATTCTATTCTCAGCAGAAGCAGCAGAAGCGGCAGGCAGCTCCCCAGTCGGACCTGAGCGACTGCAACAAGGCGTCCCTCCCCCTCTCCTTCACCTTAGGACGCCCTTCCTTCCATTTCCTTTCGAGAAATGTGGGGACGGGGGAGTGGGGCGATTTTGAGCTTCGTACGAATTGCTAATCGTTCTTCCCTTCTTCACTGTATGTAGTGTGCGTGTGACTGATAGGAAGATCCATCTATCTACCTATTTTTCCTCGATATGTGTGTGTGTGTGTGATTGTTATTGACTGACTGATATATATCTCTCTCTCTCTCTCTCTCTCTCTCTCTCTCTCTCTCTCTATATATATATATATATATATATCTATATATATAATATAATATACATATATAACATATATATATAATATTAAACATTAATATGAGTGTGCGCGCGCGCGCGTACGATACAAAGAACATCCAAAACCAGGGTACTTGCAATGACAATTTAATCAAATCAACCATTACCAGAACATGAATGCCAGCAATACTCTCTCTCTCTCTCTCTCTCTCTCTAATGAGCGCTACGCCTCCACCGGTTAAGTAGCATACGCCGGGCCTCATTTCCAGTGAAGAAGAAGAAGAAGAAAAAAAAAACAATGAGAGATACGAAAAGTGTGTCATTCCCTCCTCCCGTCAGCGCGTCTAAACTACAGAGGTCTGGAGGCCTTCGCCTGTTTGTCTTCTAGAAGCAGGTCTTATCTTCTTGTCGGACAAAAGACCCACTCATATTCTTCTCTATTGTGGAGTTCCTCTTTCTCTCTTTTTCTCCATGCGTAGAAACTCACTAGGCAAGTTAATGGATTTCATTTAGTTTTATTCTACATGGCATGTACCCAGCGTAAGTAAGTAAGTAAGTAAGTAAGTAAGAAGTAAGTAAGTAAGTAAGTAAGTAATAATAATAATAATAATAATAATAATAATAATAATAATAATAATAATATGGATCCTAAGGAGGCAGGATGCAACTCGGAACCCCACACTACAAAATCCACCCAGTCGAATAGGATGACTGTGACAGACCACAAAAATTTAATAATAATAATAATAATAATAAGTAATAATAATAATAATAATAATAATAATAATAATAATAATAATAATAATAATAATAATAATAATAATACCACCTTTGGAATATCTACATAATATTGACGGTCTTCGTAACGAAAGAAAAGTTCACACCGAAGACGTAGGTATGTGAGAGAGAGAGAGAGAGAGAGAGAGAGAGAGAGAGAGAGAGAGAGAGAGAGAGAGAGAGAGAGAGAGATTGCAGGATAGTTGGGAGGGGGCTGCAACACTGCCTGAATAAACTGTTTACGCAAGACTTTCAAAAGTAACAGTTCCCAAACCCCCTCAAGTCACAACAAGAGGGAACCTGGTCCCCACACAAAAACAAGCGATGCAATGGATGAGAATCTCGTATCCTCAATTCACGTATCCTATATTCAATTTCCCGCAAGTGACAAATACATTATTATTATTATTATTATTATTATTATTATTATTATTATTATTATTATTATTATTATTATTATATGATTGCGTGATTTATTTCAGTCATCCTATTCAACTGGGTGGTTTTTATTGTGTGAGGTTCTGGGTTGAATCCTGCCTCCTCAGGAATCCATATTACTATTTATTAAAATTTGAATAATATTTAGTTTCTCCAAAGGGCAAGCACTGGGACCTATGTGATCATTCAGCGCTGAAACAGAAATTGACAGCCACCTCGCAGTTGCACTGTGAATTCATTGTTAGCAGAGGGTGGAAAGTAAGATAATATGAATGGAGGTACAGTAAAAGGAACGGATCAAAATGCACAAGTTTACAAGCATTATTTTGCAAATATAGGCTGCCACAAAATGGAATGGAAACAAAGAGCAAAAATAGGACACAAACAGTTTTGAGGAGAAATGAGAGAGGGGATAATCATGAGAATTCAACAAGCAGACAGCAACAGGCATAATGTCCACAAATCATGACAAACAAACCCTCGCTGCAGGACAAACCTTCAAAACGTCACGAGTATTCACTCACTCACTGAGGAAGTTAAACAAGAATTGCGCTCATGTTCAAATGTGTACTAATACACTGCCTAAAATCAATACGCAAAAGATACAGAGGTCCGCACACACACACATACAAACATACATACACACATACCCGCATAGACACATACATTACCGGTGCTCAAGCACTCATTCATGAGAGCTTATACCATGATGTCATGCTACGGGCTAATCTGGTGAATGGTCATGGCTGGGCCAAATGTGTAGAATAAGAGGTGTGGTTGCATATGCATCCATCGTGCAAATGATCTCTCTCTCTCTCTCTCTCTCTCTCTCTCTCTCTCTCTCTCTCTCTCTGCTCTTAGAACGAAAAATATGTTTGTGGAACAGGTTCTTCGTGACGTGTTATCAAGTAAATTAGCCTGGATATGGACCATCTCCGTGTGGGAGTGTTCGTGATAAGCATTTTATTTCGTTCCATGTAAACATGATCACTTGTAACTTTGCAAGTATCTGGACCTACCTGCCTCTCACTCTTTCGCTCTATAGGTATTTCATGATTATGTTCACAAGTCATTGAAAGTATATGGTACAATCAAGACTGCGACTTACATGAATTAATCCTACCTGCAGTATTTTTTTTAATTTACACACCTCGTTTCAAAAAAATTTACAATGCAGAACTTGAAAAATAACGGTTACTAACTGGGCTTTTTTCTAGTTTTACATCCAGAGCTGCATACGACCTTCAAACCTGACAACAACAACACCCCCACCACCCCCTCCAACCGTTATTTTCAATTCTGGGAGATTACAGGTTTCGTTTTCAAAGAGAATATATAAGTGCATTCAATCTTCCCAGAATGGTCGCAATATTTGCAATATTTTGCAATCGGCAGCTATATAATAATTTCCTTATAGCCATGTCTCCAACAACACAATCAAAACAATACTAGTCAGGGCTTCGGCAATTTTTTCCTGGTTCTGCTGTTCCCGACTTTCAAAACAACAGCATTCCATTCTCTCAAGGGCAAACCCCTTTTTTTTTTCTGACGGCCCTCGGTTATACAGAGGCACTGGACGGCCAGTTTAAGCGTCCCCCAATTACACAAAAGAGTAATCATTATCCAGGAGTACCGCCCATTCTTCAGATTTTCATGCCTATTAAGGGAAAGTGTGTGGGCGAAGGCAGTTGCCATTATTTTGAAATTCTGAGACTTGCAAACACAATCCAAGTCAACCGCATTCAATATTCACGAGCAGACCTTCAACTACACAACTGACAGCCCTGAAAGATCCACCAATATAAACAAATAAAATAAATGAATGAACTAAAACAAAGGTACTCGGTAGTACTATGGTCTGGCGACCATTTGCATTCTCTCCGGGTTCCTGCTCTTGCTGGAGACATTTCTACGGCTTTTACCAGCCGAGCATAGAGCTTCTCTGGTATGCACTGTAATGCCAATTTCAGACGTAACAACAGTCAGTTCACTCAGTCGCCCAGTCAGTCAGTCAGTCAGTCCATGTCAGCAGTATTCCTGCAGACAGTACTTTACCCCTAAAGGTTATCCACGAGTATTGGTGATGATGCTATCTATCTGTTTACTCTATTCCAGACCATCGATCGACTGGATATAAATATACCCGATAATGGCCAAAGTCCGAACATTTGCCCGATATATATATGCCAAATGTTTGTCGACGTCTGGGCATTTAATGGACATAAATGCATCACATAAAATGTCGAGGACCGACCTCCTATGCATGGATTCATACATAGGAGCCGTAACAACTGGCACCAGTCAACAGGCATCGTTCCTGTTTGTTGGTCTGTCCATGTACGTACGTACACAGCTGCCTCTTATTTCCTTTTAACACCCTGTCATTCATACAGACCTCCTCAGGGAGAGGGAGAGGGAGAGGGAGAGGGAGAGGGCTGGTGAAGGCAGCTTCATCTAAACCAACCAAACGGCTTTTGGTCCATTTGAAATGTTGACAAGTTTTGGATTCCCATTCCTGACCCTGTATATCAGAGTATTGGTTCCCCGTCCAATGAGCTTTTGCATACAAATAAAAAATAAGCAAGAGCTGCCATCGGGAAGACTCTCTGGAGCCTCTCAAGAAATGAAAACGAAATGTGCTTTATTTAATAAATGCAAGCAAAGGGTCAGAGTAAATTAATCAAATTGTGGGACGGCGGGAGGGGGAGGAGGGGTATAAAGGTCATTAACGGAGAAATGATCAAAAGATCCTCAATCCTAGTTCACATTAAATCAATCCCTCATCAAAGGTCAAAATCGAAGTGATTTTCAATTAGACAATTCAAGTAATACTGCAGCTGACGAGGAACGCTAGCGTGGTGGTGAGAGAAAAGTTGAGAAGCAGCAAGTGGTCGAGCTGAAGCTAAACCTAACCATAGTCATAACAGGTTACTCCCGATTGGCTGTTGATAAGCCAATCACAGGGCTGGAAACTCTCAGTCTCTCGAGAGAGTTCACATAGGCAGGATGTATGTTCCACCTCTCCTGAAAGACGTGTCCCTCAGGAAAGGTGAAACATACATCCTGCCTCTGTGAACTTCGAGACAGACAGTGTTTCCAGCCCTGTGATTGGCTTATCAAGAGTCAATCAGGAGCATCGTAAGGGACTGGCCTAGACATCAAATGTACGGTTGATGTGAATCTACTATTGTATAATAATGATGCAACTTGGATACAATGCAAAATGTAATGCAAATCACGAGTAAAGCCTTAAGAACAGTGATTTAGAGAGCTTTACGTTAAATAAATAACTTGAATGACCGATATATTTATTACTAACTATATACATATATATGCAAGTATACTACATACATACACACACATAACTTGTTCATCATTGCTTCCCTCCTCCTTTTCCGGTTCGACCATTCATTGCCATGAGCGCTTACACAACGAGTGCAAACATAGCATCTTTACGTATTCCACCAGAGTAACTCATTAATCAATACTGGCATTACTTAGTACAAAAGGTTCCCGACATAATAACCAGTAATACTACACAAAGTAATCATTCCCAATACAGAACCTACTATCCTTCTGGAATAGTTAAAATTTTAAGTAACAAATATCTTTCTCAGATGTATCCAAGTTCTTTTCATTATAAGAAGGTTGCTAAAGTTAAAAGTAAAACTGGCACAAAGCTATTTAGTACAAAATGTGAGAGAGAGAGAGAGAGAGACTCGATGTGCTTGAGTGGATATGACCTCATGACCTAACACATAATATCGAACCCACTAAAAATAGCCGTCGTAATTCTCCCCAACTACTGCTGCAAACCACCACCGCCATTCTCTCTCTCTCTCTCTCTCTCTCTCTCTCTCTCTCTCTCTCTCTCTCTCTCTCTCTCTCTCTATGTGTAGTCGACTCGACACACTTGCGCTAGTCGCAGTATTGGTACTACTAATCGCACAGCCATCTAGTGAATGCCGACATTAAAGGATAAGTTAATATTATCTTAGATTTCAGTAACTCAACGAATACATGTTCTCCAGAGGGAAAGTCTGTATGCCTGTATCATTTGCTCAGATTTATATAGATTTTTGACATTATGCCAGCACTGGGGCAACTAAGGTCATTCAGCGCTGAATGAAAAATTGACAGTAAACGGTTTGAAAAGGGGTGACAGGAAGGAAACCTCGCAGTTGCACTATGAAACAATTGTTAGGGTGAAAAGTAAGATGGAAGATAATATGAAAGGAGGAACAGTAAAAGGAATGAAAGTAGTTATAGCTAGGGGCAGAAGGGACGCTGCAAAGAACCTTAAGTAATGCCAACACTGCACCGAATGAGGTGCACTGACGGCACTACCCCACTACGGGGTTTATGATCATTCTCGTAAAAATGTTTATATAAACATTTTAATCTTCATTGAATTCTGTCCTTTACTGATTGATGACCAACCATCCTGCGACGACACTGACGATACTTCCTTTCCACACCAAGTGTATTTCACGTCCTATTCACCAGAGCCTCTGGGATGGATTTCATGTAAATGCGATATTTAACTCTTTAATTTCAGCCAAGGAAGAAGGTGAGATTCAGCTCATAGAGTCTCACATACTTGACAGACCTAGCTCTATAACTACTTCCCAAACACTAAAAAAACGAGAGAGAGAGAGAGAGAGAGAGAGAGAGAGAGAGAGAGAGAGAGAGAGAGAGAGAGAGAGAGACTTGCTTTCGACGTCCTCGAAACTATGACAATCCGCAACGAAGCAAATATGGGGCTAAGCTAATAACCAATTGCAGCTTGCAACGAAGGCGTGCGCTTTCTGAATAACAACCGCCCTTGCAAAAAGAAAGAAAAAAAAGGAACAGGACTCCCTTCAGTACTGGAACGACGACTCCAGTTATGGATCGGTTCCAGGTAAAATGTCTAACAGGATATTTCGGTACTGGAACAGCGACTCCAGCCGATGTATCGGTTTCAAACCGCAAGACCCGTCGGGATCTTCTCAGTACTGGAACCGCGGACTCCAGAGAACTATACTCAGTTTTTTTTCATCTGTCCATCCGCCTGAGGTGTTTTTGTATGGTAACACTGCGTCCCGGGCTTTAGATAGTTACATTCAGCTTACATTCAACGATTATAATAATATCCTATTTCGAATATTAACGGTGTAATTCGCATACAGTAAATTATTAAAACACTTTTTAGTTACAAATGTACACCCAGATATCCTTTTATTTACCTAAAACTTACAATTAGCGTAACTATCTAAAGCCCGGGACGCAGTGTTACCATACAAAAACACCACAGGCGGATGGACAGATGAAAAAAAACAGAGTATAGTCGATTCCACCTACCATGGACTGATAGGTCATCTGTGTATCGGAACAATGACTTATTATCATTATCAAAATAGTTTAACCAGACCACTGGCATGAGAGCTGCCCCCAAGGATTTGAATGAAATACTGTAACAGGTCTAGCTAAGTCAGAGGCCAAGCACTGCAACCGAACAGGTCATTCGTGTGGTGACGAATGAATGAAAATGAAACAAAAACTGCACAATGGGGTATGCTTTTACACTGAAACAGACGCACACAATAAATACAATGACTTAAGTCTATGGGTCCGGTCCGGGTTACACGACTTGAAATGATCCTCTCAGTGCTGGAACAGCGACACCAATCTTTGGATCAATTCAGGTCAATTTCAGAGTGCAATGAGAGCCAGGATTAGAGTACGCAGCTCTGTTCCAGACTACAAGACTAAGATAAGATCCTTTCAGCACTGGAATACAACTCAAGTCTATGGATCAATTCCACTGCAGCTACGTTCCAAGCTACAAGACTTAATGGGATCCTTTCGGGACTGGAATGCAACTCAAAGTCTCTGGATCACTTCCATGTGGAAAAGATTTGTCATATATTTGGGTCTGTTCGATGTGAAAGCCCGACAGGATCTGTTCAGTACTAGAATATGGATCGAGTCTGCGCTTTGGGTCCATTTGGTAAGACCTAAGGGGATCTTTTGTAATATAATATGGACTCAGGTCTGTAGAACGGTTCGCCGCTGAGTCTTAACAGGATCTGCTCGGTACTGAAATACATATGGACTCTAGTATATGAAATGCTCCCAAGATCTTCTGAATTACATTTCTTCTCCTTACTGGAACAAAGACTCCAATCTGAGCAAAGGTTTCAGGTTACAAGACTTAAAAGGGTCCTTGTTGGAGGATAACCTAAATGAAGAATACTCTTCTGAGAAAAGCAGATGTTCTTAATGAGCAATAACATTACACCATTAAACAAATCTCCTTTGACAAATACCTTCTACTCATAAATTCATGTAATGAAATATTTACAATTATATATATACATACATATATATATATACATATATATATATATATATATATATATATATATATACATATATATATACACACACACACACATATATATATATATATATATATATATATATATATATATATATATATATATATATATATATATATATATTATATATATATATATAGAGATGAGAGAGAGAGAGAGAGTAGAGAGAGAGAGAGAGAGAGAGAGAGAGAGAGAGTTGCTGAGAGTTGAGAGGTTATATGTCATTCTCGAACACGCGCTCGTGCGAGGGAACTAAAATTCTCGACTTTTTTTCATACGCCTAATTCTCATCATTCGGCTTCATTGGTTCGAGAGTTTTCTTAAAAGATCATTCACCACCTCAGAGAGAGAGAGAGAGAGAATCCATTCATAAAGTATAAATCATAATCTTTCAACTAGAAGTTACCAACTAAGGCTTATAATCATAGTATTAAGGTCCTTGACTCTCTGAGAGAGAGAGAGAGAGAGAGAGAGAGAGAGAGAGAGAGAGAGAGAGAGAGAGATTATTTTAATTCCTTTTGCATGTTATTTAACACAGCTAGTGTCTATACATAGCGTCAAAATTGACTGTAATACATGACAGGATCGTGAATGGAAGTCTGACATAGTGATGGGAGAGGCTAGCCATTATAATTGGTAAACAAAAAATAAATAAATAATATATATATGTGTGTGAACCAAGTTACAGCCACGGAGGAAAATTGAAACACTGGAGATGTTAAGTACTTTCGTCATATTACCAAGACTTTGTTCGTGAAGATAGCTTATTAATAAAGACAAAAGAAATAAAGAATTAATAGTTGAAAATGTGAGTCAGTTATTAAAATACAAGGAGAAATGTATTAGATTTATCAATATCAACACACTCAAATAATATGATTTGAAAAATGAAAAACTATTTTCTGTTTGCAATTTCTAATGTTCGTCAATCTCAATTTAAAACAAGCGACAGTCATACTTCTTGTATAAACTGCAGTAATCCTTTCATTTGGACTTAACTGCACAAGTAATTCACTGCAAAGCAAACAACTCACATTTACACTAGTTTTTCTTTCAGAAATGCGGATTCAAACACCTCCCTTCAACTACGTACTCACATTTACACTCAATGGGACCTACAGCTTACAGTGGGATCCGAACCACATTATGTCGAGAAATTAATTTCTAATCACCAGAAACAAAGTCCTCCGATTCCGCGTTGGCAGAGCGGGGAATCGAACTCGGGACTACCGACACAGTAGGAGAGCATGTAAACAAACCACTTATTCTTCGCGGCGACAGATACACTAGATGATTGTGTGGCTTATTCAACTCCAGGTAAGAGGTCTTGAGAAATTTCCGAGGAAAACTACAAACTTCAGAGGGATGAAAAGGAAAATTAGCGCAAGGAAACAGACTGATGTTTTCATTACTAAAAAAGTATTAACAAAATTGCATAAAAAGCCATGATTACATTTACAAAAAAACAACTGGTTTCATATTGTACAAAGTGAACTGAGCAATTCTATTTGTCTGTCATCGATTTATAAAACAGGAGAACCTTTATCTTTAAAAATATCAGACCTGGGATTTATATTTATTTATCTTTCTAACTAGATCTGACGACACTTCGCAGAACATTTATAGTGGTATCACGAAACAGAGTTCATTTAGCTTACCTTTCTCATTACCTGATGGAGATCCGTATTCTAATGATCAATTCAATGAAAACCTGAATCATTATCATTAAGGTTTCGACTGAACAAACGACTCGATTTTGCGATGATTTATGGAAACAAAAAAGACGATTCCCACCACGATATTTCAAACTTTTCTCATAGAAGTCTCCAGTTTTCTGTGCAACTCGCACATAGAGCATAAAGGTTAGAGTGAAATAAAAAAAAAATTAGGAAAATTTTTCCAGATTTAGGAGCTGCTCCCTGGAACTTTGATAAGTACCTTGACAACACCACTTGGGCTTCTTCAGTCTTAAAACTTTGAAGAGACTCACCTTGAAAACAAACTAAATCTCTCTCTCTCTCTCTCTCTCTCTCTCTCTCTCTCTCTCTCTCTCTCTCTCTCTCTCTCTGTGTGTTTTTTTCCGCTGAAATGGACCTAAGATCATTTTAAAACTTTTGTCCGCCATTATACATGTGAAACAAAACGACAGCAGTACGTAAACCAGAGAAAATGTCCAGGTATTTCTTGTTCTCCACAAAAACAGGATTAAATAACAATAAAACATCTTCACTAGTATACGACTATCATATACCAAAACGGAATCTGTAATTTCTTTCGAAACCCAGAGTAACATGTTTTACTCGATAATTTTAAAAAGTTACGAAAATCGATTATATCTGTCAAGGATGCACATGGAATTAACACACAAACTCAGGGTAAATAGAAACACCCGAAGAAAAACAAGTAAATGTGAATATACATCGAAAACAATCATGGTTCTAAACAGACGGGATTTACATTTTCTCTGCTCAATAACAGTCACGGGCATCAATAACAAAGCAGATATGAGAAAACCCAGCGCCCTGAACAGTAATGGAGTTTTCTTATAAAAAATCCAATGACGAGCATCGTCGCCCAAAACGTTACTGAAGGGAAGGAGTATTTCCCTCCGGCGGGGGAAGACCACAAAGAAATCAGAGAGTTTATGAAGGCAAACAACTAAAACAGATCACTCGGATGTCAACGAGGGGCTTCTCCTTCTGGTAGAAAGGCAGATGGATGGCAGAGGGGAGGCATGAATAGAGGAGGAGGAGGAGGTGGTCGTCTGAATCAGCTTATTTCTTGACTTGTGTGTGTGTATGTGTGTCTGTGTATGCGCACGTGAGGGCGCGTCTCGGCGCCACAAGTATGCTCTCTCTCTCTCTCTCTCTCTCTCTCTCTCTCTTCTCTCTCTCTCAATAGCGTTGTTTACGAGCTCGATCTAAAAACACAAGGGGACCGGGGCCTGAGGAAGGTTGTTCCCAAATGCTAATATGTCATTGATACGGATGAAATACTCGTTGAGAGATGTGAAGGTTTCTAGGAATGCCTCGGATTTTTTTTTTTTTTTTTTTTTTTCTACCGTGACGCCAGAAGAAAATAAATGTTTTCTTTGCCGCCCTATTCTGACGAACCAACTCACACACTCACAAGGTCTTCGGCCGGCTAACTACTCATCTTTATGTAATGCTAGTGCGCCAGTGATGTAACCTTGGATAGAGGGCGCTTCTGAATGAAACAAAAATCTCTCTCTCTCTCTCTCTCTCTCTCTCTCTCTCTCTCTCTCTCTCTCTCTCTCTCTCTCTCTCTACAAATATACATATATATGTGTATACATATACTTATTATATAAAATAAACAAATATATTGCTCTTGGTTTTGTAGTAAGCTGCTTTTCTGAACTGGGTTTCACCTTGGCTTCTAATGATGATAATGATATGCATGACTCTACATCAGTTGTTCTTAACCCTTTCCATCCTATAACGACCCCCGAGACTCTTCAGGATATTACCGAAACCCCTTTAACAAAGTTAGAAATGGTGAACCTTGTGAAAAGGAAAGCTAAAACAAAATGATAGGAAAACCAGGGTTCATTGAAACTGCCACGAACGAAAAGATCGAAACCTTCCACCTAACCTTTACAAATGCCAGAACATTGCACACTGGCTAATCCAAATACATGGAAATAAATCATATCCTCCCGAACCCTTTGTGACCCCCAGAGGAACTCCAAACGACCCTCCAGAGAGTGACGACCCAAGGTTAAAAACCGCTGCTCTACATCATCAAGCATGACCACCCATAGGAAAAATTCAAATCTTCTCTAGGTATCATGACGGAAGAAGAGAACGGACTGACAAAACAGAGACAGACAGACAAAAAGACAGACAAAGTCAGGGAAATATGAACGTTAAAGGCGGTTTTACTTGAAAGTTAAGTCACATATCTTATTTGTTGATTACTGACAATCTCCCAATTCAATCGAAAACCTAGAATTTCTACTAATGACTTCTAAAATTCAAGCCAAAATCACCACATTTGAGACGAATTTCGGACAAAATTGTAAGCATGAGAACTATATTTCCGGTCTTACAAAAATGACCTCACATCAATTCCGAAGACCACCATTGTATTTCAGGTCTGATTGTAGTACCTGACATAATATGCATTTCACGGTAGCTGTATGTATGTATATGTATATGTACATGTACATGTATATGTAGTATATGTATATGTATATATATATATATATATAATATATATATATATATATATATATATATATATATATATATATATATATATGTATATAGCTAAAAGTATTTTCTGCTTAATAAGAAAATGCCCAAAAAATGTAAGACCTCGTTATAAACATTGACGCATGCATTACATATTCGCAAACACGATACATATACATCTAACTGTACGTAAACATGCTAAATGTACAGCAGGCCACACTGTAAACAGATATGCATACTTCCACAACAGCCAAACAAGAGGACGACTTATGAATATAGTATAGAAGTACTTCAAATACAATCACACTCATGCTCAATACATTTCACGGCATGTGGGATGCGTGCCATTTGTTTTCCGATTCTATTATAAACATTATAAATGTATTTCAGATCTAATTATAAAAATGATTAATGTATTTCTGGTCTAATTATAATATGACAAATGATGTATCTGCAAACCTTAACACGTGACATTAATTATTTTTGGATCAAAACATTCCGAGTCTGTATTTACAGCCTAACCATATACATTCATGTCAATACACCTATACAGAGAAATACACTGACATGAATACATATCCATATATATATATATATATATATATATATATATATATATATATATATATATATATAATATATATATATATATATATATATATGTGTGTGTGTACAAATACGTAAATATGTAAAACCATATATATACATACGTGGATTTTTTTTTAAACACACATACATATATAAATATATATAAACATTTTTGGAGGAAAGCAGCATTAACTATTGAGAGACATCAAACCCAACAACAACAACAACAACAACAACGAGAGAGAGAGAGAGAGAGGAGAGAGAGAGAGAGAGAGAGAGAGAGAGAGAGAGAAATTTCTCAAGGCTGCTAGGAACAAACTAAATACTTTTATGACATAATGGTCAACGAAAAACGTCGAATTAACGGCAAAAATTCCGACTATCTTGAGCAAACACAAGTTGCCCAGGCAAAATATAAATGTAATGTAAAGTCAGCAAAGTTCGGCAGACGGCAACCACGGCTAACATCATTATAGTACATCACTGACAGAGGCTTTACAAATGTTAAGCCTAAGCACAAAAAGAAGACTCAATTAGCAACTCAAGAAATACAAATCATGGATGCAAGTAAACAAAACACAAAGTTGATCATTACAAACACATGTGCTACTCAGAGAGAGAGAGAGAGAGAGAGAGAGAGAGAGAGAGAGAGAGAGAGAGAGAGAGAATCATTCTGAAGGCTGGCTGAAACAAATGCAGCCGTGCTTGCAACCACACCCAACACCCACCTGTAACCACCTATCCGCATGCACCCGTGCATCCGCCTCACCCATCACCAGACTGACGGCTCAGCGTAATACGTATAACAGCCAACCTTTCAACTAAATGATCTTTTCATTAAGGTCCAAATCCAAACCCGGCCATTCTCTGCCACGCCCTCACATACTAAAAGGATCATCCTCCGTATATATGTATGGAAAGGAAGGAAAAAAAAAAAAGATCAGGTATTTGATGCAGCGTAGAATACGTAATATCTTATTGTGGAACAGCACTAAGTATGAACGAATTTCACTTCTTCTTTAGACAGGTAGCTCGTCGATGCAGCGCTGTGCTCACCTTTGCTAGGTCCACGAGTCGCCCTCCAACAACTGTTCACATGCATGCGTGTATATGTGCATATATTATGTATATGAATTTGTATGTATTGTATTTATGTATGTATATATATATATATATATATATATATATATATATATATATATATTTTTATGCATTATATACATATGAGAGAGAGAGAGAGAGAGATTCATACAACATACATTCAGTGTGTGTTTGTATCCGTATTTTGGAGATACGCTAAAACCATATTTCTCAGTTAAGAAAGAAGAGAGATAAAGACAAAAAAAAATCTCCTGTATAGCACAAAAGCACCTGCCATAAAGCACAAAAAGAGCTTATTACAAAGACAAAATACAGGGCTCTCAATATAAACAACAAAAGTCCTTATGACAAAGGAAAATAAAAAGTACTTATTACAGGAACACGAAAGTATAAATTACAAAGCGCAAAAGTATCGTACTTGACATCAAAACACAAAAGTGCGTTGCATCTTCAAACGATGAAGATCAAAAGGTAAAAACTCATCTGTCCCTAATCAGAGATATTTCGAAAATCTATTTTCAGCCCAGAAGGCGCTATGATAAAACGAACAGTTATGGCAAAACCAAATCTACGTTTCACTAGCAGTGCAGAGAGAGAGAGAGAGAGAGAGAGAGAGAGAGAGAGAGAGAGAGAGAGAGAGTCATTAACTTTCCGTACACAAAAGACTAGTTTGTGATGATTAGTACATGACGTTCATACAAAGACACTGCCATAAGGACGCAGCAGAACTAGAAGAACGCCTTCTTCACTTAAAGAGATAATCCCCTTTCAAAACAGCAGTTGCAACGACCAAAAAGATAAAGCAAGTATAAACTGATAAACACATATACCATTAAACAGAGGAGTTTTGGCGGAAGAGCTAAAGCTCACTTAAGAACACAATAATCACACTGACATTCCAAATACAAGGCAACTGTAGACCTTTGACATTCCATCTCTCAAGTAAGAAGGTAGACAGACGTCTGACACGCAAATGCTATACTGGACATGTGACACTTTTAAGAACCATGCTAGGCATCGAATACTCAATAATCTTCGATCAAGTAGAATAATAGACGCCTGACACTTTGATAGGTAAACTAGACATAAGAATTGTCCAGAGTTTAGTTGCAAGGTTTTCATCAGAGGCTAACACGTTTTAAAACCTGGCTGCTCTCGAACAGATCTTCCTACGAGGTGACGTCATAAAAGCATCACATATCCTGGTTTGGCAAAATTTGATGAGTACCTCCTCCCGAGGTGCATCAGTTCCCGAATGCTCAGAGTGCAAAGTGAAGAAGTCGACCATTAGACATGTGTTATGACAGCGTCCAAAATATAACCCAACATCGGTTATCAACTTCTGGAAAGAAGCCGATTGGCGAAATTTTACCAGTCTACAACATCTTCAATTGCCCCAATTTTTATATTCGTGGGGAAATGTAAATTAATTGATAAAATGTAAAAACTTACGAAAAATACAAAAGCCCAAGGGGCAATTAATACAAAAAATCCAAATGTTGACATCTTCAATTATTCTGATTTCTATCATTTCTCAGGTTTTATTTTCATCTTTTTTGCATATTTTTACATTTTCATTTTCCATTAGTCATGAGTCCAAGTGCTTGGGCCTATGGCCTAGACTTGGTAATCCATTTCATGTTAATCCTCCGCGCCATCCTTATTAGAGCCGTTAATCAGCTCAGTGGTCTGGTTAAACTATTTCAATAATAATACTAACAGTCTACAGAAAGTCGTCCTACTCGAGTGTTCTAGTCCAGGGTAAAATAACTTGGTCACAACCTTGTTCTTCATCACTCCCACTTAGAAAATCATGCAAATGAATACTCATATTGAATGAAAAGTGGAAAAACAAGACCAGGAAACAGAGTCATATGAATGAGAAAGGTCTGTTCTAATACGGCAGGAGAGGTTTTTCTACAACCCTATCAGGTAGCTAGCTGGGCGTGGCTCTCTCTCTCTCTCTCTCTCTCTCTCTCTCTCTCTAGTGTCCTAAACATAATCCCCACCTTCCTCAGAGAGAAACCCTTTGATCTGTCATTGATATCATCCACTGTAAACCTTTTCAGGGGTACAAGTCATAGTTAGTCTGACTATTTCAGGAATTGAGATAATCTTTAAGCTGAAATACTAAGCCATTTATTTTGTCCCGTTTCAAGGCACTGTCCGTCTTACATGACTGTTCCCAAAACAAGTCTGGCTACTCAAAATGTGCGGAGCCGGGATATATCACAAATGAGGGTGAGCTCACAGAAACAGATGCAAGATTAATGAATATCGATAAAATAAAAGTGTAAATAGAGCAAAAGAGCTCTTAAAGCATTAACCATTACACTTATACACACACACACACACACACACACAGAGAAAGAGAGAGAGAGAGAGAGAGAAGAGAGAGAGAGAGAGAGAGAATATATCATACCTGTGACAAAAATATATGGAAGCTAACTTTCACTCAATTCTTTGTATAGATTACGTTCGTGTTAGTCAAAACAATATTTGCAATGGTAATGCCACAGCTCGGTAACAACCGACGCAACCTGCTGACTGCTTTATTAAGCCCCGGCTTATCGCTCTTAAAAATAGTAAGAGAAACCTTAATATACCACCCCCTATATTTGACATCAAAACAACATTTCACCGGGCTAATTTTGTCGCCTATGACGACAATCTTCCTTGAAACGGCCATAACAACATAATGGTTGTGATGTAGGCACTCAAAGTTTCTATTTTCTCACACACTCACACATTATATATATATATATATATATATATAATATATATATATATATTATATATATATATATATATACACACACACACACACAATTACACAGGAATATATGAACAAAAATACATATATGTAGACCCAAATATATATACATATACGTATATATGTATGTATAAGCTAGAAATAGAATTTGCTGAGGACTGCAACCGTCAGTTTATAACACCACAATCTAGTAACCACGTTAACTTTATGATCAATTACTATCTACTAATTTCTTTGAACCGAGCCAATTGCTGATGTAGTTAGCAGTAACTATTGACAAACTACAACTCTCACACTCAAATAACTACATTATTTCTACAAAGCAGAAAATCCCAAACAGACAAAAGGCCATCTTGTTTATCTAGGGGGACATAAAAGGATATAAAAGGACACAACAAGATATGAATTGTCCTTTCAGCGTCCTACTTAAAACATGACTTTATCTTCAACAGCAATATGATATGGTACCCACACTATCAAAAGGATATTGCACAAATAGAGTGTCTACAAAGGTCCTTTACAACTAGAATAGAAGAAGTTAAGGATCTTGACTACTGGGAAAGACTACAATCCTTAAAATCGTATAGTCCAGAAAGGAGAAGAGAACGCTACAAGATAATTCAGGCGTGAAAACAGATAGAAGGAATAGCCGAAAACATCATGGAGCTAAAAATATCAAGAGAGAGAAAGCAGAGGTAGATTAATAGTGCCCAAAACTATACCAGGGAAAATAATTAAAGCACACAGGACATTAATCCACTACGCACCAGCATCGATAACGCAGCGTCTATTCAATGCGTTGCCAGCTCATCTGAGGAATATATCAGGAGTGAGCGTAGATGTGTTTAAGAAAAAGCTCGACAAATATCTAAGCTGCATCCCAGACCATCCAAGACTGGAAGATGCAAAATATATTGGAAGATGTACTAGCAACTCTCTGGTAGACATTAGAGGTGCCTCACACTGAGGGACCTCGGGCAACCCGAATAAGATGTAAGGTCTGTAAGGTAAGCATCGTAGTCTGCTCGATTAAATGTTCTTATGTCTATCAGAAGGAATATATGTCAGCAAGAGTACGCAAATGCTTGGCCTTGATTCATATGAAATGTGTCTTAGATTGGTTAAAATTATTTGGAAAGATATCAAGAGAGAGAGAGAGAGAGAGAGAGAGAGAGAGAGAGAGAGAGAGAGAGAGAGAGAGAGAGAGAGAGAGAGAGAGAGAGACTCTCCTCAGCCTTGGCGGAGCTTTACTGCGTTCGAAAAGTTTGTCTCATACTGGAATGCTGAAAACGGTCACAAGGCTGCAACTTAATAACGAATTCTCAACAGAAAAATTCTCTCTCTCAAACACACACACCCTCATACAGTCGATTTCTACATTAAACGCAGAACTTTTTATCCTGCAAAGTACGTCATTGGACTATTTGAAAACATCTCTTTAAAAAAAATGAATCCAAGACTCATATTTCATATCTACTTACAAACACTGAATAGATCTAACCACCATGAATTCTGAAGGACTTGATTAATTACAGGGGAGTGGAGGTAGCACCATAAACTTTTTAAGCGTCCACTACAAGAAAAAAGTATTCGCTATTTTTCTGTTAAATATTACAACAATTTCAATCAGCGATGTCATATCTTGTTCACTAATAACCTCTAAAACTAAGAAGAAAAAATGTATCTTTACGACCACAATAAAATCTCGAGGTGGTTGCCACCGACTGCTACGTTTTATAACAGGTTTAAGTAACGCCTGACATCTTATTTAGCGGCGGGGTTACCGTGAGAACATAGTGATTAACCATTTTGATTTAGACCGAGTATCGGCATTACGATATAACACTCTAATAGCCACTGCAACCGAGTTCAAATGGTCCATTCGCAGTTCAACATGCAGTCTTAGTTGTTTTGGGTAATTTAACAGCCATTTGATTGAGCAAACTGCAATGGAAGAGGTAACAGATTCGTCCTACCAGATATATAACCAGTTCACAAATAAAGTCTTTCCTCTTGGTTTTCTTGTCTGTACCAAAATAAAAACAACTTACGGAAATCCGTGCCTAGGTCTGAAACCGAATGGTTGAGTATTTCAAAAACGTATCTGTCCTAAGGGGAAGTTTTTTTAAATGTCTCATATTTCCACATATGGGCCAAAAAAAAATTTTAAAAGGCACCCGGCAACTACACTCCATGGGATTTACTTGGTCTTTTGCATCTCAAAACCTAAAGCAAAAGATATAAAAATAAAAATTTACGCTTTAAGTAATACAATAAAGTAGGAAAGAATAATTTTCTATGGACATCTGAATTATAATGTCAACAGGAGTTAAAGTTACAAATCCTTCCAGATAACATAAATCTAGTCTCTGAACCTCTGACAATGAACAGCCTCGACAGCAGCCAAGTATTAACTGGGAATAGAACAGACATAAAATGTGAGGGAGACTATGAAAGTGCCAATTTAAGTGGGTCATTAGACCAACGGGTGAAAATCTGTCCCACCAGTAAAAGCCAAAAGCAATCATAGCTGACAAAATTTCTCCCACTTTTCTACTTCGACGGATGTGACTTCCAAGCTCGTTATGGAAACCATGACTTGCCCTCAAATTTACCGTGGTGATACAACGCAAGCACACCCATACAAAAGTGATATAGTAGTCCGCTTATTAGATACGAGAGAGAGAGAGAGAGAGAGAAATACCTCAATACGATTCCATTGCGAGAATATGTTCTCGGGGGTGTAAATAAGTTCTATAATGCACCTCACTTCAGAGCTATACAACACACACACACGCACACACGAACATCAACACAGTTCTCCCTCTTTCCAAAGAATTTCAGTTCCTCATACGGTATGTATTACTATTGTACTCTAGGAGGGAAATATCAATTTAAATCTTTGTTATTACTCAAAACATACGAAAAATTACCAGTAAGATGAGATGCCGTACCCGTAACTCCCAATACCTCTACCTATGAAGACAACCAGATCATAGCCTTGTACACAAACAAACAATTATATATATATATATATATATATAAATATATATATATATATATATATATATATATATATATATATATATATAATTATACATTAAAGCATGCATGCATACGTTCGTTAGATTTTCGTAAGCATGCACAAGAATGGACGCAAGAGAGTATTAAAAAAGAAACATGTTTCGCTTGAAAACAATTAATTCTTCGTAGCGAGGGAATAATAACGTTACTTACCGATTAAACCAGTTTTATACCATTAGTCATCCTCCACAACATAAACTTTCACACGTAAACATACCTGCAATAAGAAAAAAAAAAGTGCATTAGTTTAGAAGATATACACATAAATAATAAAGGAAATATTGCATTATTATGATCCATAATACTCTTAATGAGCTAACTGGAATATGGAACAATACTGGAAGCCCAGCAATGGAACAAGGAGAGAGAGAGAGAGAGAGAGAGAGAGAGAGAGAGAGAGAGAGAGAGAGAGAGAGAGAGAGAGAATTTCATTATCATAATTTACATTACACTAACTAGCTATCTAGAATATGGAACAATACTGGACGACCAGTAATGGGAGAGAGAGAGAGAGAGAGAGAGAGAGAGAGAGAGAGAGAGAGAGAGAGAGAGAGAACAGGTCAAAAAGCTAAACAAATAACGCTAAACAAACGGGAGGCGAAGATATGCACACGCGCAACAACAAGTCAGAGCAAAACAATTCATAATATGCCTTTATAATCTCCTTTTAGGGTTCTCTTCAAAGAAACCTCTGCAGGGGAGTTCGAATCTCGAATCTTTCATCTCCTGCGCTCGTGATGAACTGGGTAAAAGCAGGCCATGACATTTTCTTGTTCTAAATTTAACAGCGGGAAAAAATCGATAAACTCGCAACAAAATGTCACGTCTTGTATCATGTGTGTACCTGGAAAGGGGAATTTAATGCAGTGACGACTGTAATGCATACCGAACACTCTTAGTACTTCCTAGGTATTTAATAATCTATTGTGAATAATATTCAACTTTGAGGTATGTATTTAAGTATAAGGTTATTTTCTATGTGAAAGCCAGTAGGAAAAATTGCTTACTTAATCATTTCAAGTAAACCAGGCCTGCATGCTACTACACGAAAATGGGGACAGAAAGAAGTACCGTTCGACGTAACCAGGGAAGGGGCTGTCCAATACAAATATGAAAAACCGAAGCAGAAATAAAATTCTTAAAATTCTAAAGCTTGGTATTGGACGGGACGGAGGCTAGTGAATCCCGCAACAAGAAAAGTACACGTTCCGCACAGACAAGATGAAATAATCCCAAAAATGATTTGAATAAAACCTCGTTCTTCATAAATCCGAAACGAGTGTCTGTGAGATCACAACTCCATACATCCTCTCCTTCCACGAAAAAGAAACGAAAATGAAGCGGATATGTTTTTACAATAGGAGGCGCCCTCGTCGGGAGGAGGGAGGGAGGGAGGGAGGGAGGGAGGCCCATACAGTTAAAACCTTAAGCGAAGGGAATCTGGAGAAACTTTTCTCCCGTAGTTAAATGGGGCGGCCCATCACCGCAGACTTCGTATGATGGAGGACGAGGACCACCTTCAAGACATACTGCATTTGTGGGACTTTTTTTTTTTAATCCTTTTTTCGTTCTTATTTTTTCTTGGGGTGGGGTGGGGGGTATTTTTTCTTTTCACTCACTCAACGAAAGACAAAAAAATGAAATCATCCTCAAAATAGAGCAGAAGAAGAAAAAGGGAGAGGGAAGAAAAGGAAGAAAAGCGTCGAGTACAAAAACCCTCTCTCCGGGTGGGTGAGCACAGCTTTCAACTCTGCAAAATAATGGAGGAGAGAGAGAGAGAGAGAGAGAGAGAGAGAGAGAGAGAGAGAGAGAGAGGTTGGGTGGGGTGGACGGGAGGACGAGAGGTGGGAATGGAAGAAGATGAAGAGTATGAGGAGGCGAAGGAAGGCATGGCATGGAAAGGGAGGAAAGCCACCACTACCGACAGGAGGATGAGGGAGAGGGAGAGGGAGAAGGGAAGGGGGAAAGGGAGTGGGCGAACGGGAGGAGGAGAGGAGGCGGGAGAGGGGAAGGGAGGAGGAGAGGACGAGGTGGCAGCAGCGGCGGCGGCGGCGGATGAGAGAGAGAGAGAGAGAGAGAGAGAGAGAGAGAGAGAGAGAGAGAGAGAGAGAGAGAGAGAAAGTAGAGCGAGCGAGAGAGAGCGGGGCTGCTGGGTGTATTGATCCTAAGCCCGGTGACTGTGCTCAGCTGACGACGACGCTGACGACGCTGACTACCTTTCCTAGTTTAAAAGCACACCTACAGACACAGACAGACACAGACAGACGTACACAGACACAGACAGCCGTCTACTCCACTTACAAAACTATCCTTCCTTTCCGAAGAAATCTGCGCTCGTTGCTACCATGGCTGACAAATGGCCTCTGCATGGAAGAAACGCTGGAAAATCATCGCTAGCCAAGACCCGTCATGTTGCAAGGGAACAGCCCTAAGAACCACCTCTCTTTCTCCCTCTCTCTCTTTCACACACACACACTATATATATATATATATATAATATATATATATATATATATATATATATATATATATATATATATATATTATATATATAATATATATATATATATATATATATATATATATATATATATATATATATATATATATATATATATATATATATATATATATATATATATATATATATATATATATATATATATATATATATATATATATAATGTGTGTGTGTGTGTAATGTCCAACAAACATATCTCAACCTTTCCAAACACATTCTTAACCTAATTTTTTTTCCGATACAACAACAAAAACAAAAGTCGAAAGGGAAACTGAAATAAGGAATAGGCCATGCCAAAGTTAAATGGTGTTCCATATACAACTCCCTCTCCCCTCTCTATCAACCACACCCCTCTCTCTCTCTCTCTCTCTCTCTCTCTCTCTCTCTCTCTCTCTCTCTCTCTCTCTCCACTCAGTGAATGTGTGTGCGTGCGTGTGTCTGTGTGTTATATTCAAAGGGAGACTTTACGAGCTTCGAGCCATCAGAGGAGACAAAGTGATCCTTATGTCGTCCTCACGCCATTAATGGCTTTAATCCGTGAAGATATAATGCTGGTACCATCACGCCCAGTTCTATGTCCTATGGGGATGAGATTCATCCACATTTCGCCCTCCATATTCCAAATATCCAAACGGGTTTTCACTCCACTTCGTCATTCAATGACCATCACAATTCGTTGTTTCGTGTCAAGTAAAAACGTACTCCGTATGTATGTGTATATAATATATATATATATATATATATATATCTATATATATATATATATTATATATAGATATATAAATATTACACACATATAATTACACACTCAAAATTCATTCCGAACGACGACTAAGCTTTCGATACTAATCGGTCATTTAGCATTATAGAAATGCTAATGAAAACATTATATACATGCACATCAAAAACGAAAAATCAGAACTACACTTCATAAACTATAACTCGTGACTTTCACATAAGCCTTTCGATCCATGTTCCCAACATCTTATTAAAAAAGAATGCAGCCGCTGCCTTTCAAGACGACTCCCACTTCAGTAATCCCAGAGAGAGAGAGAGGAGAGAGAGAGAGAGAGAGAGAGAGAGAAGAGAGATAAGAGAGAGAGAGAGAGAGAGAGAGAGAGAGAGAGAGAGAGTAATGTTAAGGAACCAAGATCTCAGTCCCGGTCATTCGAGATATGACACACACACATTCAATGCAGAATATTGGACAACTCTTGTTCGCAAGGTTTCAGTCTTAATTTTGTTCGGGGCTTTTTCCCGGAGGCTCAAGAGCCACCAAGAACGAGAGAAATCAATTCTGAGAAAAATCCAGTCCATTCCAACCTTCTCTCTCCCCTTCAGATCGACATGGTGACCGGCAAAACCTCCCGGCAAACTCTTGCCATAATGACCCGTTTGTGTGCCACATACTCTTCCATGTTTTTAAGTTTGTGAGCGAAGTACTACGACACTCGGTGACCAAAACCGCTGTCACGGGCTTATCCAAGTAACAGCTTATTATGTATGAAGTCACACTATCTACGTTGCGTAACGAGATTAGGTTGCAAGAAGCGGAAAGTTTGTGAGTGAGGCTTCACATACCGACTGAGGTGGGAGGCCTCCTCCTCCTCCTCCTCCTCCCGTAGACTTTTCTCTCCAAGAGACGACGGCCGATGGATGACGTTACCGCCAAGTCTCTCCCCGGGTAACCTGGGAGAATTCTCAAGAATGCGCTTTACGGGAGCAATGCCGAGAGCAAGCAAACACGCAAGCACACGCGCCATTAGGCCCGGGGGGAGAGCAAAATTCTCAACCACTCGGGACCTGATGCCGTTTCGTATCCTTGAACGTGGAGTTGCCAAAAGGACACGTCTCGGCCACATGGCAACCACTCATGTTAGTCAGTCAGTCTTTCGGCTTTTCAATTATTGAACCCCGCATCGCCGACGGAGACCTTCTGATGGAGTGGCTGCTTCTGGGCTGGTTAAATGCACACGCTGTCCGAATGAATATATATATTATATATACATACATTTTATATATATATATATATATATATATATATATATATATATAGTGACAGAAAGACAGAGATCATGGAAGTGAAAAACTATGCTTGATGCATAAGTTAAAGCATATCCCAGAAAAAAATCAATAATAATAATAATAATAATAATAATAATAATAATAATCGTAAAAGACCGAAGATACAAGAATTAGAACGGATGCAGGCTGAAAATAAAGATGCAAAATAAAGGGGAGAGAGAGAGAGAGAGAGAGAGAGAGAGTACAATTTTCTCTGTAAATCGTTCTCACAGAAAATAATGAACACTTCTCTATTCTTCACCTCTCCCTTCACGATGCATTTAGTTACGCAAGAGCTGGACGCATTCCTTCAACTTTTGCCACAGCCATCTTTAAATGTGAACGGTCCCTTCTACCATTTACAGAGGCAGGACCTCTCTCGTTCTTCGTGTTGAAAGAAAGACACTGCCCTATAAAATTGGCCTTTTATAAAGATAAACTCTCTCGAGCCCCATAGGCGAAAGTAACAAGGAATCATTAAAAAAAAAAAAAAAAAGCGAATTCACAAATCTAGCCCATAACTGTTACTACTGGAAAGCGGGGCTGTTTATTTTCAAATTTCAAAAAAAAAAATAAATAAATAAATAAATAAAATGAAACAAAAATCCCCTTTTAAAATGGCTGATGTGTATGCATGAATCTGGCATCGGAGTGTCGGGAAAGACTGCTTCTTTCAAATATGAGTTCATTTTAATGAATTGTATATCATAGTTATACAATTCATTAAAATGAATTCCTATAGTTCCTTGTGGCAAAGACCAAGCTCGTCTCATCATGACGAGGACGACGATTTGCTAAGCTCGGCCAAAGAGCAAAAGCAACAAGGCAAATAAAAGGAGAGAGAAGAGAGAGAGAGAGAGAGAGAAGAGAGAGAGAGAGAGAGAGAGAGGACTTAAAAGCCCTCTTTCAGAGAAGGCTCCTTTTCTTCTTTAAACGTCGTCCTAATTTTACCGTGAAGTGCGCATTGATAAAGCGTCCCCGGCCTGCGCCTGGAGCATCCCCGACGGAGGGCTCCTTGCTCGAGTTTTAAATGTCATTCACTTTCTGCTTGCGCTCCCTTATTTTCCAGTTCTTTTCGTTACATCCCATTATTTTCCGTCCCTCGTCCCTTGTTCACGGTTCTGTTTTCCGCCCCCTGACTACAGTTTGCCGTTTTCCTTCCCTTGTACACATTTGTCTAAAGGGAACAAAAACTGTAAACCTTTGTTGAGTTCAGCGTGTTGTTCTCATCGGCGTTTTGCTTAAAAGAACAAATGAGGTCGAAGAACGTGTCAGTGTGGGAGTCGTTAACTCGAGGGTCAATTCGTTTGATCAATCATCATGCCGGTCACGTTCAAAATGTAGAATTCTCCATTTTCTTCGGCGTTTCCTGCATCATGAAACTGCCTCTTCAGGAGATGAGAATCAGCCATAATTTCAGAGGGTGAAAATCCACTGACACAATGCTCTTTCCGGAGGACGGGCCAATTTCTGCAGGTTTGCCCGTCTGTCCTCAAAAGAAATAAATAAATGATAAGGTGATACAACGTATAAAATGGGCCCATACTACTGCAGCTGCGTCCAATTTCTTGTCAAAAACACCCATGGATGATGTATAGCACACTTAGGGCGAAGGGCCACCGGGTACTGGGCCCAAGGAAGCAATTCAGCGCTGTAATGAAATGTCAAGAAATGATATCGAAGGAGATGGGTGGTGCGAAATGTGACAGTTTAAAATATCATATTGAGAATGTTGAGGGGTCGTAGCTACGGAATATAAAAAATCTCTTCTTCCAACACTTTAATTTTTATTGAAAACTTCAATATGTATTTCTATAGTAAATGAGATGGTTACTATCTAACACACAGGACATGACGGAATTAAGAAGAAACGACGGTCTAACTATTTAACCAATGTATTATTTATGCTAATTTTTCTTACTTTTTCACAAACACATTCAATGCTGATTTTCCGATCAAGTGGTTAAAATTTACATCTATTTGCTAAAATATGCGACCTGTCATATTCCCTTTTCAAACTGTACTTTGTGATTGAATTATATATTTCTCTTCTCATTTTTCGATTGCCTTAGATGTTAGGGGTTTTACCAACCACAAATGTTCGCATTTGAGATTTTTCCTTGGATGTTTAACCTTTGCGAATGATGAAGACGATAATCTAGAAGTAGTCTCAAATGTATTCAAGCTTCATAGAGCGGGAGCAGCCCCAAGTTTTTCATGAATCATTAGTGATTTGATCATGGGAACAATACTCATCGCTTGGTTTGTGTACAGATGATGACGACGATAATATCGACAAAGTACTAATAGTGAATATGGAACAAATATGAAAGACAATTAAATTAGAAAGAGCATTTCTGCAGACTCTAATATCCTTAAAAAAAACTGTTAATTTGTTTATTGAATAGCTAAAATAAAGGCTAAATCAATATTTATGTTGAGCAGTTATGCAGTTATTTTACGAGGAATCCATAATACTATACTTCTAACACAAGTAGTCCCATTTCACGTCTGAAAGACTGAAGCATCAAGATTTCCCACACTTCTGTAATCCTCTGCAATACAGTCCCGTTTAATAGATTAACTGACTTATTGATTTAAACATATCTGGAGAGCCTGTTTTGAACAGAGTATCTGCTACTGCTTCAGATGAGAAGTTCATTGACGCTGTTCTTGCAAGGGTCTGTCTGGGGGCTTGTTTGAGAAAGCCTTTTCAAGTGTGAACACTCTGAACACAATAAAATATCGATCATTTGCGCGTCCTTGGATACAGTGCGAAGAAAACCTACCGCGTGCCGCGCGACTCTCGAAGGAAAATAAGAGGTCAAATATACACCAGAACTAATTACCCAAGCGAATATCACTCTTTGAAATGAATGAGGAACACGGCGGATGTTTTATGATCTTGACGACTCCTCAATATCTTAAATGTTCTCAAATATCATAAATGTTCTCAGGTGATAAAAGCCGAGCAACGGAAGAACCTGGTTACTGCGTTCAACGCCCATTCTGCAGGTCGTAGAACAAATTGAGAACAGAGACGACTTTCGGAAATCCTGCTCATATGAATGATACATAGATTTCAGACAACAAACTGGTGCCTGAACCACCAAGGTCACTAACGCCGTCCGTGAATCTCTTATTCGTGATTTCTAACAAGAGGAAAAGGGGATCAAGAATGTGTTACCTAATACACACCAAGACCTTCGCTTAGTTGTACTACCTTTGCACCAAACAATACTAAAATATTGCATTCATAAATGAACTGCTATTAACTGGGAACCTCAAACGGGGAAGTACGACATAAATTTTATGCCTTTTCAATGGAAGGGCATTGACTGAGTCATTAATAGACAAGGACTTAGACCTCATACTTCCAGACACTGAGAGGATTCCAGTGACATGAGACATAGCCTTCAAGATTCCACCAAGACCAACAACACAGTTTAAGACATCTGAGAGTCTTCTATGACTAAAAATTTCAAAAACTCAGACAATTTGGTTACTGAACCTCCTGCAGACAGAAACCCGTCCCCCACCCCCTTTTTCCCTCCCCCTCCTTTGAAAACAGTACTCCAGCAGGCTGAAAGCTGTTAAGTGCAGAGAGTAGTTGCATGGAGTAGTTCCATGGAAGAGTCCGGGGCGATTGGTGACGGACCACTTCAATTCCATGAAAGTTAAATTAAATTTCAGGTCTTCTACTTTCGGTTTCCTGTAAAAGAAAACTATTGAGATGCTATTTGTCTGTCCGTCCGCACTTTTTCTGTCTCCCCTTAGGTTTTAAACACTACTGAGGCTAGAGGACTGCAAATTGGTGGTATGTTGAACATACCAAATTGCAGTCCTCTAGCCTGAATAGATTTTATATAATTAAAGGTTAAATTTAACCATGATGGTGCATCTGGCACCGCTATAGGTGCCAATAACAAAGGCCACCACTGGGCCGTGGCTGAGAGTTTCATACAGCATTTTACACTGTACAGAAAAGAACTTCGGCACATTTTTACTTGTTTATGTCATGAACAATGTGCAATGACAAACAATTCCTTGCTATGTAGACACCCAGGCTATTCTAACTCAAGATACACACACAGTGGCGCTATTTCTTAAGAGAGTGCACACGAGCTATATACAAGATGTAAACCGGTGCCTTATATTATTACAAGACTTCACAACTTCATGGTTACACTAACATCCTTTTGAACTCGCAAATCTTATGATGAAATAATGTATTTTTGATGGTCCTTCATTTCCTACACACATAAAATATTCCAAAATTTTGAAAACAGCAACAAAATTCCCTTGAGAAAATATAAAGCGATACTCCATTCTTGTCAGATAATACCAAACCCACATGAATTAAAAAACTAGGAATTTAATAAGAAAAAAATAAAATAAATCACTTGGAAAATCTGAAGTACTGTATCTAGCCCAGGGACCAAAGCAGGTGAAAATACGAAAAGCGGTCTTTCGGTCTTAACAAAGAAGAAAGGGATAAGCCTACTTCTTAAAAGGATGAAATGTCTTAATTAAAGACGATGCTCAACTTTTCACCAGCCTAACTTTCTAATCTCCGGCTATTATGAAAATTATATGACGCCTTTTTAAAGGCTATATCACCTCAAATGTCAGATCTCGTCTTCAAGGCCGCAGTGCGAAGAGCACCAAGAGATTTATGAAACACCGGCAACGCAACAAATTGTTTGTTTTGTTTGTTTGCATGGTGTTTTTACGTTGCATGGAACCAGTGGTTATTCAGCAACGGGACCAACGGCTTTACGTGACTTCCGAACCACGTCGAGAGTGAGCTTCTATCACCAGAAATTCACATCTCTCACTCCTCAATGGAATGGCCGAGAATCGAACCCGCGACCACTGAGGTGAGAAGCAAACACCAAACCAACCACGCCACTGAGGCGCAACAAAGCCTCGTAGAGAATTGCAAATTGAATGTCATAACTTTACAATGCATTCCACAGATATGTACTTACACAGTCGATTGACTTATTGTTGTTCGACGATCATTTAATAAGCTGCAATTTGTTTTGTACAACTCCTCTCTTTTTTTTCATACTTGGAGATTACTCTGTAGAAGTTTCTTGGGTATGTTAATGCCCATTCCAATGAGTTCCAGGAGAATGCTCGACTCATTATGTATAGTAAAATAATATCAGTATAACTGAAAATGTTACTCTCAACTAAATTTTTTGATAAAATATGCTTATCGAATTAATCAATCTTAGGCAGAAAAAGGCCAAATGATCATTTTCTTCTCAAGAAAAAAGAGAAGAGCAAAAGATGAAAACTAAAGCAAAAGCAAAAATTAATCTCGGCAATGTCTGAAAAATCAAGAAATGACAGAGGGAGTGCAATGCAATATTCAAATATGGTTGTTTTTTATTGCAATAATCAAATATGTTTTTGTTGTAATAATCACATATGTTTGTTTCTGTTGCAATAATCAAATATGTTTCTGTTGTAATAATCACATATGTTTGTTTCTGTTGCAATAATCAAATATGTTTCTGTTGTAATAATCACATATGTTTGTTTCTGTTGCAATAATCAAATATGTTTGTTTTTGATGCAATAATCAAATATGTTTTTTTATGCAATAATAAAATATGTTTGTTACTGTTGTTTCTTCCAAATGAGCACCATCTTCTTTGGAGACTTGAATTTTAAGTCAATGGCCCTTAAGGGCTTGTTCCATATGGTTAGGGTTCATCTTCTGAATAATATAATAACAATAAAGAAAGAATGACACTGGGCGTTCTCGAAACGCTCTAAGCGCCAACTGAAACCAGTTTGGGGGAAATCTTACAACCTCCTAAATAATACTGTTACAATGCCGATGTAATAAAAACAAGTAAAAAATGCGACGAGGCTTCTTCGACGTAATGGAGTTTTCTGTACTGCGTATAATGCTGTATTAGCCGCAACCCATGAAACTTTCGGTCACGGCCCAGCCGTGGCCTGGCCTATAGCGTTGCCAGACGCACGATCATAGCTGACTTTAATCTTAAATAAAATAAAAACTACTGAGGCAAGAAGGCTGCAGTTTGGTATTTTTGATGAATGGAGAGTGGATGATCAACATAACAATTCGCAGTCCTTTAGCCTCAGTAGTTTTTAAGAATTAAGGGCAGACAGATTTAATGTGGACGGAAAGGTTTCTACTCCAAAGATAGAACTCAAAAAATGACCAAGAGCCTGTGAAAAAATATACAATAAATTGGAGTAGCAACAAAATTCAGACGGTATCCGGTTAATCTTGAGCTAACAATTATGTAACAGTGTGTATGTGTGTGTGTGTATATATATATATATATATATATATATATATATATATATATATATATATATATATATATATATAATATATATATACATACACACACATATATATATATATATATATATATATATATATATATATATATATTATATATATACCTGTGTATGAATATGTGTTTGTTTAAAACACATGTATAACTCTAAGTATACATATATATACTATTTATACATGTATAAACTAAATGTATACATACGTGTGCGTGTGTGTGTGTATGACAATTGAGCAAATAAATCTCCACACAATAACGAAATTTATTCCAGGATCTCATCAACTCGGGGCTTCGTGGACTTAACAACTAAGACTCCTGAAGTGTAATGAGGAAAATAAATTAAATAAATAAATACAACGCCATTAAACATCTAGAAATGTTCATATAAATGAATTAAAAACAAGTAAAATAATTTTATTTTGCTACTTCTATGCATGCTTTATTTAGACGAGAGAGAGAGAGAGAGAGAGAGAGAGAGAGAGAGAGAGAGAGAGAGAGAGAGAGAGAGAGAGAGAGAGAGAGAGATTTTCAAACTTTATTTCTAGATACAACAGCCAAAAGCGAATCTTTAGTAGAGTGCTAAAACCATGTGAAAATTTGAAGCACAATTGATCATTCTTATGTACCCGGAATTTTGGAATCTCAGCCGCTCGGAACACAAAGTACACATCCGGCACACTAAAAACACGTGTATCTGAGTATATTTGTACATACATTTACTTACGTATTATACTCACAGTAATGACTGAAACAGGCAACCGCTTGAATAATACAACCGCTGAAATCTTAAAAATTATGCACGCGTATCATGCAATACACAGACTAGTTAAGCATCATTTTTTGGTATAGCACATAATTTTAAATGTCATAGTACATAATTAATTATCTTGAATAGAGCAGCAAACTAATTTAAAATAAACCCATTGGTTAAAGAGGACATTTGTTTTAAAACGAGCGAAAACAACAATACAGATCAGGAAGTAACGACAGTCATTACCAGACGTAACAGCCAATGGCAAAGTGACGAGGGCGAATGTAAATAAAAGTCTATCGCTCGTAGCTTATCTGCCACATGGTTATACATACTCCTGGAAAACTTGACTTTTTTAAAACAATTCCAAACACGACGAAACTTGTCTGTACAGACACTCGTGAGATACGTGAAATTATTATGATTAACCAAACAAAAATTTCTTTCAGTTTTCTTCTAAAGACTGAAAAAGAAACCCCCAAAATCACTGTGTATAACGTGTTTAATTATAAGTATTTACATCTTATTTTACTCCACACTCGAGTACTTTCAGCCCTGAAAGTTCTCGAGTGTGGAGTAAAAAAAAATGTAAATACTTATATGTAAACACGTTATATACAGTGATTTTGTGGGTTTCTTTTTCAATTATTATGATTTCACAATATGAAACCTATTCACATGGAACCAGCATACAGGGGCCACTGACTTGAAAATCAAGCTTTCAAAGAAAGTTGGTTTCAACCCCACACTGCAGCAGTAACTGATCATGACACACGGCCAATGATTTTGGATCACCAAGATGGAGATGCGAACCCGCGACAACTGAATGGCATACCACTACACTAACCACTACACCAGCGGACCAGTAATACATGTCTTTCGCCCCGAAGTCATAAAACCTCAAGATATATATTCAATCATTCTATCGCTCCTTTGTCGATTTAATGTTCACTCGTGGTTCCACAAGGGTCTCGCTGTTGATAGAGTTGGCCTCTTTCATCCCAGTTCGAAGAAGGTTTAGTATCCTTTAAAAGATTTCAATCCCAAAATAGGGTTTAGTATCCTTTAAAAGATTTCTGTCCCTAGGGTTTAATATCCTTTAAAAGATTTCAATCCCAAAATAGGGTTTAGTATCCTTTAAAAGATTTCAATCCCAAAATAAGGTTTAGTGTCCTTTAAAAGATTTCAATCCCAAAATAGGGTTTAGTATCCTTTAAAAGATTTCAATCCCAAAATAGGGTTTAGGATCCTTTAAAAGATTTCATTCCCAAAATAGGGTTTAGGATCCTTTAAAAGATTTCAATCCCAAAATAGGGTTTAGGATCCTTTAAAAGATTTCAATCCCAAAATAGGGTTTAGTATCCTTTAAAAGATTTCAATCCCAAAATAGGGTTTAGGATCCTTTAAAAGATTTCATTCCCAAAATAGGGGTTAGTATCGTTTCAAAGATTTCAATCCCCAAATAGTAACAATAAACAAAGAGTTTAAAGGTCCTTAGTAAGACAGTTTAGTAAGAACAGTAGCAACAACGGCATAATACGACAAGGTCGTAAAGAAAATACTGTGTGCTAAACCTCCATTCAGAAAAAAATATCATTAACACTTCCAAAGCTTGCGGAAACGTCACGACAGTTTACATACGAAATAAATAATGAAAACCTAAGACTTAACACACACGCGCCCGCGCCCACTCCAATGGAAAACTGTTTAACATGGAGGAGACGACACATCGAACAATAGCAGTAATTTCAACTGATGGACGAAGAGTCAAGATGAGTTCGGAAGTGATACGGAGGATAGCACTCAGGAGAAAAGAAAGTGTGTGTGTGTGTGTGTGTTTATATGTATACATGGGCGTCTGTATATGTATTTATTTATATTATAGTGTGTATTTATACTATATGTAAATAAATTTTTCTGTTAAGACAGGATATGTCTCTCAAGTATAAAAGGCCCATTAATTAAAACACTCTTGTTTAAAGGTCAAGACTATATTTCTGTGGACAGTCAGACCACCACCAAATATAGTCCTTAGCTTTTATACTTGCGATATATATGAGACCTCACGAAAATATAATCGATAACTCTGACATACATCAAGAGGAAAAACTAAATTGAGCATAATCTTTGAATAATGACCATTCCTAAAATACCAGTGAGCCTTATTTTTTGGAAGCGCATTTCCCCTCATGTGGTTAAGAAGTCAATATGAAAGTCCCTGAACTAGTGATATCCGCCTCAATATCTTCAGTATAAGATTCGGAATTCTCTTCCTTGCTCTGTTTTGTTCAATATTTCTCAAGTCGTAAGATGCAGCGCTATAGCTTTAACTGTATTGGTATATTTTTTAGCCTGGGCTAAGTGACAGTACTCGATTGCTTGTCTTATTAGCTCTTTTATCTAAAAAATAAAAAATATATCAAGAACAGATATATCTTTCTGAGCAGCATATATTACATTCCCTAGTATATAAATAGCCTATGAATCCTTTTACGTGAGTGAGCAGTACGTGCTTCCTATAAAATCAATAACTACTCATGAATATTTTTCTTTGGTATATACACTAATTAGCCGATACAGTCTAGTCACTCACCCAAGAGACTGGGAATGATGATCAAATAAAAGGGTTCCAAACTTATAGATCAGATAGAAAAAATAGGAATCAAGGGGGAACCGCAATATATGGGAAAGACAAAAAACAAGAAAAAATATATGAGAAATATAGTAACTCAGAATGTGAACTAATAGCGGTAGAATTTGAATCTGAAAAATTGATGAACATAGTAATATATAGACCTCCTAATACTAAAGAGTTTGACTTAATAATTGAAAAATTGGATGATATATGTAGAAATCACAAGGACTGGACTATTCTCCTATCTGGTGACTTCAACTTTCCTTTCGTAGAATGGAAAGAACGAATAGGAGATTGTGGTTGTACTTATACATATAAAAAAGAGAGTAATAGTAGTGCAGAAGATAAGAGGCAATTTGAAAAGCTATTAGATATGCTACTAGAATACAACATTCAACAAATAAATCACCTGCCAACAAGAAAGGAAAATACTTTAGACCTAGTATTTGTGAACGAGATGAATTATGTTAAAGAAATAATAGTCTATAATGCGAATATTTCAGACCATAATGTCATAGAATTAACAGTTCATTCCAAAGCAAGTGAAAATAGAGATAAGCAAGAAATGAAAAAGTGGGAAGGATATGGAAAATACAACTTCTACAGTAAAAATATAAAATGGTCAGAAATTAATGAAGAATTAAACAAAGATTGGGATAACATTTTCGTAAGTGATGACATAAGGGTAAATACGGAGATATTATATAAAATATTGGAGAAAAATAGTGGAAAAATATATACCGAAGAAGAAAAGTAAACATCATTCATGCATACCAAGAGACAGAAGGATCTTGTTCCAGAAAATCAGAAAGTGGAAAAAAGGTCTTGCAAAGAAAAAAATGCATGGAAAGTTATAGAACTAAAAAGTAAGATAGAAAATGCAGAACAAAAGATATACAATCAAAGAAAATGAAAAAACGGGACTTGGAAGAAAAAACCCTATTAAATATCAAGCAAAACCCCAAGCTATTATACTCATATGCGAAGAAGATGAATAAAAGAAGAATAGAAATAGGCCCTCTGAGAATTGAAGGGAGATTAACGAATGAAAAAAAAGGAAATTTGCAACATACTGGCAGAACGATATAAGAGAGAATTCACCCCTAGAATAGATAATGAAGATAATGATATAGAAGTAAGGGATGAAAATAGTGAATATTTAGCTGACATAGATATTAATGAAGCTGATATTGTGCAGGCTATTAATGAAATTAAAAATGGAGCTGCTGCAGGGCCTGATGGAATTCCTGCTATTTTGTTAAAGAAAGTAGTTCATTCTATCGCAAAGCCACTTGCAATATTATTAAGACAAAGTGTAGATACAGGCAAGATTTATGATGAGCATAAATTAGCATATATTACCCCTACTTTCAAAAGTGGATCAAGACTAGAGGCAAGTAATTATAGGCCTGTGAGTCTAACATCACATATTATGAAAGTGTATGAAAGGGTAATGAAGAAAAATATTATGAAACATTTAATAAAAAATAATTTGTTTAATAAAGGACAACATGGTTTCGTACCCGGAAAAAGTACACAAACCCAACTGTTAGTCCACCGTGAGAACATATTCAAAAATATGAAAAGCGGAAATGAAACAGATGTGGTTTATTTAGACTTTGCAAAAGCTTTTGATAAAGTAGACCATAATATATTAGCGAAGAAAATTAGAAAACACAATATCGTGGATAAAGTAGGAAGATGGTTAAAAGAATTTTTACACAACAGAAACAGATAGTTATTGCAAACGACGAGAAATCGGATGAAGTCAAGGTAATATCCGGTGTGCCGCAAGGTACGGTGTTAGCTGCAATACTGTTTGTTATTATGATTAAAGACATAGACAATAATGTGAAGGATTCGGTAGTGAGTAGTTTCGCAGATGACACAAGAATAAGTAGAGAAATTACTTGTGATGAAGATAGGAACGCTCTACAAAGAGACCTTAACAAAGTATATGATTGGGCAGAGGTAAATAGGATGGTATTTAACTCTGATAAATTTGAATCAATAAATTATGGAGACAGAGAAAGAAAGCTATATGCATATAAGGGACCTAATAATGAGACCATCACAAATAAGGAAGCAGTTAAAGACCTTGGTGTGATGATGAATAGGAACATGTTATGCAATGATCAAATAGCAACTCTGTTGGCAAAATGTAAAGCAAAAATGGGAATGTTGTTACGGCACTTCAAAACAAGAAAAGCTGAACACATGATTATGCTTTATAAAACATATGTTCGTAGTCCACTTGAATATTGCAATATGATATGGTACCCACACTATCAAAAGGATATTGCACAAATAGAGAGTGTACAAAGGTCCTTTACAGCTAGAATAGAAGAAGTTAAGGACCTAGACTACTGGGAAAGACTACAATTCTTAAAATTATATAGTCTAGAAAGGAGAAGAGAACGCTACATGATAATTCAGGCATGGAAACAGATAGAAGGAATAGCAGAAAATATCATGGAACTAAAAATATCAGAAAGAGCAAGCAGAGGTAGATTAATAGTGCCCAAAACTATACCAGGAAAAATAAGGAAAGCACACAGGACATTAATCCACTACGCACCAGCATCGATAATGCAGCGTCTATTCAATGCGTTGCCAGCTCATCTGAGGAATATATCAGGAGTGAGCGTAGATGTGTTTAAGAATAAGCTCGACAAATATCTAAACTGCATCCCAGACCATCCAAGATTGGAAGATGCAAAATATACCGGAAGATGTACTAGCAACTCTCTGGTAGACATTAGAGGTGCCTCACACTGAGGGACCTGGGGCAACCCGAACAAGATGTAAGGTCTGTAAGGTAAGGTAAGGTAAGGTCCTCCAAGGCTGCCAGACACACACAAATGTCAACTGAGTCTTTCATGCAAATGGATTCCTTCTTTGGCCGCGCCAGAGTTTCACGATTATCTTCCCGTGAAAGAAAAGCCGTCAATCCGTATATCCATTTCGTCGAAGGCTCATCACACCTTTCCTGTCCTCGCTTATGACTCGCCTTCCACTCTGCAATCAATTTTAGTTTTCTGTGAAAGAAAACTACTGACATAGTTTTTGTCTCCGTCCGTCCGCACTTTTCCCTGGCCGGTCTCAAATCTCAAAAAATACTGAGGCTAGAGAGCTGCAAATTGGTATGTGGATCACCCATCCTCCAATCATCAAACATACCAAATTGCAGCCCTCTACCCTCAGTAGTTTATTATTCTATTTAAGGTTAAATTCACGCATGATCGTGCGTCTGGCAACGCAACAATACAGGCAACCACGCCGGTTGAGTGTTTCATGGGCCGTGGCTTTGAGTTTCATACAGCATTGCACCACACTGTACAGACAACTCGACTCCGCATTTTTTACTTGTTTGTGTCATCCCTTCTTTTCTAAGCTTTCTATACTCGCATCATTTTACTCTCTGAGGGTTGTGGAAAACGCCGGAGAGAGAGAGAGAGAGAGAGAGAGAGAGAGAGAGAGAGAGAGAGAGAGAGAGCATTCTTTGCGAATGAATCAGTAAGTCACATGAATCACCGCCTGAAAACATTCAGTTTTTGTTTTCCAAGTCTCCTCCCAAGGCACAGGGCCACCCAATGAAAGACACACCCAAGCGTTTTCACGTCAAATTCGCGAGTTTAACGAATACCGACTCATTTCATGTGAAATCCGGTGTGAATATCGACGGATTTCAGCACACTTAACTGCTGAAGACTGGTTGTTTGTCATTATCAACTGGCGACGCAGTGCCAATATTATCGACCACAGTTATCGAGATTATTTTTTAAAGAAAACCCATTACGAGCGGTTATCATTATCTTCCTACCAGATACGTAAAAGTCAAGAGTTCTGGGGAATAACTCGCGAAGAATATCTACATAGATTCATAGATTCATCTAACGTCAACGTTCGTGGAGAAGCCTTGCCCGTTGATGTATGGCGTAAAGAGAGAGAGAGAGAGAGAGAGAGAGAGAGAGAGAGAGAGAGAGAGAGAGAGAGAGAGAGAATCAATCTTGGATACAAATGAATCCACCTTCAGAGGTGAAATTCAAAGTCCAAAAACACAAGGTCGAATGGTTGGTTTATCCAAGTTAAGAATATCCAGCGACCATATCCCGAGGATGATAACATCTGGAAAAAAATCCATAAAACAAGAATAGATAGCAAGTTGCCGGCTGTGGTGGCGGCGGCTGAATAGCAGATGGGGTTAGAAGTAGGTCAAGCTGGAGGAGGAGAAGGAGGAGGAGGGGAGGAGGAGGAGGAGGAAGGAGGAGGAGGAGGAGGAGGAGGAGGACGGTGGAGCGGGCAGAGGAGGATGGGGGATGGTGGTGGTAGCGGAGGAGGAGGAGGAGGAGAAGGGGTGAGAACGGAGTAGGCCAAAGATGACGAGGAGTGAAGGAAAGAGAAGAGGGGCTGCAGTGATGAATATTACATTTGTAGGTGTTTAGGGGAGGGGGAGAGGAGGGGGGTTTGTAGTTGTGACCCATGTATTCTTTAAGGGGGAGGGGGGAAGGGGTGGTACGTTGGTTATATCTCCAAGATGGAAAGACGCTAATTTAAAAGGGAGGGAGGATAGGGACTCCCATAATAACCAAAAAAGAAAGATAAAAAAAAATAAAAAAATAAAAAAACTCGTAAGGGAATCTTAAAATAGGTAGATTCATTTAAATGTTTCTTCAACGCAACGGGATCGAAACGACTCAACATCTTCAATCTGGAGAGAGAGAGAGAGAGAGAGAGAGAGAGAGAGAGAGAGAGACTAAGTCTTCCCTAAGTGACAGAACCGCTTACTCTTAATGGACAGAGACGATTCCCGGAAGATGAGAAAACAAAAATGTTCCCGATTTATGAGGCGAGGAAGATGGAGAATAGAAAACTCCCAAGTTTACAATCTATATACAAAGCCCCTTTACTGATGCAAACTAGACCACTGCCAAGTGGGTCCCAGCGCGCCAACGCCCGCGCGCGCGCGAACACACACACACACACACAGAGATCAGCAGCATCCATTGTAATATCCATAGAAAAAGGAGAGAGAGAGAGAGAGAGAGAGAGAGAGAGAGAGAGAGAGAGAGAGAGAGAGAGAGGTGACCCCAGGAAGGATTTGGAACGAGTCCAAGATGAGTAAGACCCGGGTTACTAATGAGAGGAGAAGGCTTCGGATTCACTTTTGTCCTGAAGAGTAAATGTCGAGAGAGAGAGAGAGAGAGAGAGAGAGAGAGAGAGAGAGAGAGAGAGAGAGAGCATTCCATACAAGGACGGTTCGACTTCACGCACAATGATAATTGCAGGTGCTAATTATCATTGTAGGTACTAAACAGAAGAAATCAAGGTGGTGCTCGAACACCACAATTACTTCCAAAACAGTATCCGGCACAGCTCAAACAATTACTTAATACTGCTTACCACACTTGTTTGCAGAGCACGTTTTTTTTTCTCTTTAACAGCACACTTATTTTCTTAATGGAAAGTTGACTTTATTGCAGAGCCCGCTTACTTCCTTGCAAAGCTCTCTTTCTTAATGGAACATTCTCCTGATTGCATAGCGCGCGTACTTTTTTGCACACTAAATTTGCTTTCTTAGTTGGAAATTTACTTAATTACATAGCACATTTACTTAATTAAATTGCACACCACACTTTCGTTCTTTACGACACTTAATGTACCCTGCACTGACTTTCTTCCTTAAAACATTAACTTTCTTGCATAGCGGCCTTTCGTGCAGCAACATTTCGCTTTCTCACACAGCTTTCTTACTTACTTACTTACTTACTTACTAAACAACACAGCCACGTTTGTTGACCAGCACTTTGAAATAGAACCTACTTTCTAGCGCAGCACTGATCGTTCACCGCGCACACTTTCTCAAGTGCAAATCTGATCCGGGGACTGATGGGAATCTTCCGAGACATGTCTCAGAAATACTCTTAATATCGGCGCGGCTTTGAACTCGGCAGTCTGACGTACAACTCGACATTCAATAATTCGATATCAGTGCAAAACAGCTTTTCCACTTACGCACACAAATAAAAATACACATACAGACATGCAAAATCACTGCATAAAATGTACAAACACACCAGAATATGCTTATTCTGTCGACACCTTCTCGCTGTAGACTCTGTAAATCATGTTCTCATAAACTATTCACGAAACATCATTACGGGAATAAAACCACATCACCGTCTTTCCGTTAATACTATAGAGTTGAGCTCTCTCTCTCTCTCTCTCTCTCTCTCTCTCTCTCTCTCTCTCTCTCTCTCTCGTCATCTGTAATACTAGAGTTGTGCTCTCTCTCATATCACGTCTCCGTCATACTATACAGATGTGCGCTCTCTCTCTCTCTCTCTCTCTCTCTCTCTCTCTCTCTCTCTCTCTCTCTCTCATATCACATCGATTTACCCAATAGTCGTGCAGCCTGAGAAATGCGGTTTTTTTTCTCATCTTTTTCGTGAGGAAGGGGATATGTGAAGTACTAATAGAGTTAGGGAGCATTAGTGAGCGCTGGAAAGGTGAATAGACATAGTAGGCTTTTGCGAGAGGAAAGGCTGAGAGCGACCTATTCTGGTTGATTCGTCGAGCCGTTTTTTTTTTTCTCTCTTTTTTTTATTACACCTTCTCCCGTGGAATGGCTTCTAACTAAAGCCATTACAGTGTACGCTGCCTAATTCGTATACGAACTAAATTTTCACGGGAGACAAAAATGATACATCGATATTGTTCATACTTAAGCATGTGAGTCAAAGAGGTGACAGTATGATAGCACAACAATCAATGATTGTTAGTACTACTACTATTACTGATAACTATAGTGCTAAAAGACATATCATGACCGTCGTCGCATCCAAACGGGACATCTCTTACGATGATGACAGTTTGCAATATTGTTCCTTTATTTAACCAATGCAACTGATATCATCAAATACACACACACACACATATACATACATACATACATACATACATATATATATATATATATATATATATATATATATATGCTTACATATAATCAGCTGTACTGGTGAAATACAGGAACATTATTACAAACTGTCATCATCATAAAGTATGTATGTATGTATATATATATATATATATATATATATATATATATATATATACATACATAATATCAGCTGTACTGGTGAAATACAAGAACATTATTATTACAAACTGTCATCATCATAAAGTATGGATATGGATATATATTATATATGTGTGTGCGCGCGTGCGTGTTTGTGTACACATTATAAAAGCATACATACACTGCTGCTCATCAGGAACCCAATTCCCGCTAACCCCAGACCACTGAGGTTGGTACAATCTAAAGCAACGCTTACTTTCAATTTTCTCAACTTGAACTCAACACACACAACCCCTCCCCCTCCCCCTCCCTCTCCCCCTTTTACAATCACCCACCCGCTCCTTCCTTTTTTACCCAGAGCTGTGATGGGCAAGAACGCCAGCCATCCAATACACGAGAGAGAATACTTTCTGCTTTCACGTCAATAAACCCAGGCAGAAAATAGGTCTTAAAATACACAGGTTTCGATCGAGGTACTGGGAACTCTAACTTGTTCTAATTTATCACGAATTCTGCCTCAACAAAGCTAAATTGGCGATCATTCCAACTTTGGCTTTTCTAATTCCACACATTTTTATCTTGGGGATTTATATAGGAATCTTATTTATCACGAACCCTGTCTCAGCAAATTTAAGCTGACTATAATTCCGACTTTGGATTCTCTAATTCCAATTACTTTCATCTTACGCATTTAGTACGAATCTATTTTCCCACAACATTCTGTCCTAAACAAATTCGAGCTGGCGATAATTCCAACTCTGGATTCTCTAGTTACCAAGATTTTCAACGAAAGAATTTAATATACTAATCTAATTAACCACGATTTCTGTCTCCACAAATCTAAACTGGCGAGATTCCAATTCTGGATTCTCTAATTCCCAGGATTTTCAATATAGGGCTTTGTATATGACTTTAATTTCCCGCGAATTCAACCCAAACAAAACATGTTCTAAGAATTGTCCTAATTCCAAGTCTAACTCCAAAATAATAAAGCGAGAATCTAATATGGAAAGGTTCCGAGCCTATTCAGTCTCATTTCCAAGGATTTCTAATTTGAGACCCAATTCCCAAATTCCACGCTCGGAAAGCTAAATCCCCAAGGATATTAATTTACTGACCCAATTCTACGAAAATTCTAGCTATGGAACCTACTTGAAAGTAATTTTACCACCTTACGAGGATTAAATCTTCAAAAACATGATCTACTTAAGCCATAAAATTTACCCAAAGAATCTTATTCGCTAATCATTTTATCAGCCTTGTATATTTCCCCAAAATTCTAATAGGGAAATCTAATTCATAAATTCGTAGCCTGGAGACAGATTTCCCCATACCTTCTACATAAGAACCTAATTCAACAAAAAACCGAAATTTATGAATCTAATCATTAAAGAACTTTAATGTGGGAGTCTACTTCCCACTGTGACCTACCATACGATTTAAATTTTGGTTGGAATTTAACTTGGATATCTAATCCCCACAGAATCCTAATCAGGAATATAATTTGTCAAACAAAAGCTAAATGTTTTACATCGTACTTCGGACCTTCATTCCGAACATTATGTCGAAGTCTAATTCGTCGAGAAAACAAAGGAAGCTATTTTCCAAATACGTTAAAATAAATATAATTCTTAAAAGCGTATACGAATGAGAAGTCGACTTCATCCTAGAGATTCCACCTTGAGACCGACTGACACAATTTCCTTTGGGTTTCTTCCCCAACAGAACAATTCAAGTAATGTGGCGATTAGAAGCCACTCACATGACAGTATCAATGCAAGCGCTTTCCATAAAAGCGCACACACACACACACTACATATATAATTATATATACATACATATATTACATATATATATACATGAGAGAGAGAGAGAGAGAGAGAGAGAGTATATCTATGTATATATGTGTGCACGTTTACTTATACATATGTATTTATGATTATACATACATGCATATAATATATATATATATATATATATATATATATATATATATATATATATATATATATATATATAGAGAGAGAGAGAGAGAGAGAGAGAGAGAGAGAGAGAGAGAGAGAGAGAGAGAAATTTAATTAAAACCGGTCCAGGTCCACTTGTCTGAAGAAGGCACTTGGGGGAACACATGACATTCGCTTAATGACCTCTATACCGTTTCATAATTTATAATAATCAGTTATGACTCCATTTACCTTCAAAAAATGAATCGGTGAAACTACAACCATGAGATTCCATCACTCACGAATAGGCATCGTACCAACTTTTCCAGGCTTAGGATTATACCCTGACAGTCAAGACGAACGAGCTCTGATTATCAGCCAAAAGGGCCAAGCTATGTGTCGGTTTTCGTTGAAGATGGACGACTACCTTTAGCTAGTTTATTCAGTCGAGGGAAACTTGGACAATTTCACTTCCACGCACGAAAGAGATCTAAAGTAGTTCAATCGAAAATCATGCATGAATCGGCAACAGTCTTCAGGTCAAACCACTCCCATCATCAGAGCCTTACTGATCCCATAAAACTACTAAGGACATGAAAACATGAATTTTCCAAAACTCACACACTACAAAAAGTAGCTTAGATGCATCTCGCACTTATTGCATCTCCGCTAATCAAAAAAACGTGCAGACAGGTATCACATAAAATTCAATTCATAAAATATGGCAAAAGAAACAGTAAGATGTGTTATGTACTCTGTATTTGAAAGGGGGGATGGGGGAAATATCAGTACATGAGCCCATCAATATAGTGTAATGACATTCATGCAAACAAAACATGGATTTTTAAGTTTTTTTATTTTTTTTCTTATTTTCCTGGCGACTTATGGTACGAATCCCCACCCCCCCCCCTCAATTTCCCCTCTCAAGGACGGAAGGTTTTCTAATGATTTTTCTAAAGGTCGAGGGATAAACTCCTAACCCCAAAAAAATGGACTATCAGAGAGAGAGAGAGAGAGAGAGAGAGAAGAGAGAGGAGAGAGAGAGAGAGAGAGAGACGCGTCCCTCTGAAGTATCAATTATTACAGAAAACAATTACAATTGAACAGTGACAATGGAGGATTGTAATGAACCTATAGAGTATATACATAAAAAAAGATGATAAAGACCTAATAAAAAAAAAATCGAAGACGAACGTTATTTACCAAGAGAGGCGGTGGGCGTGGTTATACAGTAAGCCGTGTTGCCTTTTTCCCGAAAAAAAATCTGTCAGCGTCGACGGCGGAGGGGCGCGAGCGAGTGATTCAGGAGGGCACACTACTCCCTAGGGGGGCGCGGCACAGCCCACTGGCACTGACAAAAAAACACCCCTGCAGGAGGAGGCTGTGGGGAGAGAGAGAGACACACACACCAGGGCGACGATGACGGGGGCTGGAGAAGAAGGCAAGGCCAACAACACTAGGGCGCGGCCATGATTGCCTGCCCGCGCTATCAACAGCTGCTACAGGTCACGCTCGTAAGGGGGCGCTCGAGGTCAATTTTTTCGAGGGGGGAAGGGGAGGGGAGGGAGGTCCACTTGTACCACCACTAGCAGCAACAGCAGCAGTAGTAGTAGTAGTAGTAGTAACAGTAATAGTAGTAGCAGTGATGGTTAACAATAGCAGTAGCAGCAGCAACGATGTCACGCAACACAGACACACACACAGACACACGCACACTCGGGATCGGTCTTGTTATTCCTCTTCCTCTCGGCTCTCGTCTCCTGCTACTTCGTGTCTCCTTGCACCTTCTGGTGTCGTTCGGGGTTGGGTCCTCCTTCCTCCTTTCAGCCCTCTTCTACTTCTCCTCCTCCTCTTCTTCTTCTTCTGCTTCTTCCTCCTCCTCCTCTTCTTCTTCTTCTTCTACTTCTTCCGATTCTTGTCTCTCCTGGAAGGGTCAACAAGGCACCACCATCACAACTGTCCCTTTTCACGGATATACCTATCAATATTTATCAATCTTTCTATCTGTCTCTATCTATCTCTTTATCTCTCTATCTCTTTCTCTTTCTCTCTCTCTCTTCTCGGCCTCAATTTCCCCCTAACATCTCATTTTCCTTGGGAGAGGGCGAGAGCGAGAGAGGCTCCAAAGGGAAGAGAGAGGTCGGTTTTCACAGCTTATATAGAGACGCACACATTCACACACCACAGGTAGTAGTATAGTAGTAGTAGTAGTAGTAGTAGTAGTAGTAAGTAGTAAGTAGTAAGTAGCAGACTTAGAAGCAGCACGGGAGTTGAAATGCAGTAATGTTGAGTAGCGTTAAGCAGTTGTTAACTTAGGTGTTGTTGTAGTAATAGTAGTAGTAGTGGCAGCAGCAGCAGCAGTAGTAGTAGGTAGTAGTAGTAGTAGGTAGTAGTGGTAGTAGTAGTAGTAGTAGTAGTAGTGTGGGGGGCACCACCACAACACACGACAACGACGACTAAGTCCTTCACGTAGAGGCGACGCGGCGGCGTCTGCTCTCCAGCGGTGGCGATCAATAGCCGACCGGCCACGCTCTCTCTCACCGCCCTGTCGATCAATACTCCAACCCACCGCGCCCCGCATGCCCCGTCCGCTGCCGACGCCCCGAGCATGTGCACACACACACACGCTCCCCAGAGCATGTGCACTCATCATCATCATCATCATTATCATCGTCATCATCATCGTTGTGCCCCTGAAACATGTGCACACACGCACATCTTCATCATCATTATCATCATCATCCTCTCTCTCTCTCTCTCTCTCTCTCTCTCTCTCTCTCTCTCTCTAACTCGATATTCCAAATCAGCACTTTACAAAATGTGGGTTAAGCCAATCTCTCTCTCTCTCTCTCTCTCTTACGCACTCGCCGAGAAGAAAAAAATAACATCTCTAGCATCGAACAGGAAAAAAAAAAATAGTGTCCTACAAATTAAAACAAACACGAAATCTACCGTTCACAACAGCATTCGAGAAAGTAGGAGAAAAAATGAAAAAAAAAAATTAAAAAATAAATAAATAAGGGAAAAATTCAGGGTTCCCTTCGATCTAGTTTCCTTCGAAGCCAAATCTAATAGCAGTTCAAGTGCAAGGGGGGCGAGCATGCGCGCCTCCTCCTCCTCCTCCTCCTCCTCCTGCTATCTTCCCGAAAAGCCGTTATCGCTAAGGTCATCATCAAGCTTCGAGGTTTTAAAATGTCACAAAATGAAACTCTCTCTCTCTCTCTCTCTCTCTCTCTCTCTCTCTCTCTCTCTCTCTCTCTCTCTCAATGATGGATATGTAGATAGGGAGGTCAAAAATCAAGAAGAAGCAATTACCAAAAATAAAGAAAAATACGACCAATCTCTCTCTCTCTCTCTCTCTCTCTCTCTCTCTCTCTCTCTCTCTCTCTCTCTCTCTCATTGTAAATGGACAGACGGTGACAGATGCAAAGTAAAAATCAAACACACGAATGGCAAAAAAATTAAATTAAATCTCCGATTTAAATCTATCTCTCTCTCTCTCTCTCTCTCTCTCTCTCTCTCTCTCTCTCTCTCACCAATAGAAAGAACAGACGAACTGACGGATGGACGAATGAACACCCAAATGGCACAATAAAAATGTAAAAAAAAAGGAAAAAAAAATCTTTGACCGAATTCGTACATGATTGGCTCATATTGGGTTAGGGTTACACGGTGATTAAAGGTCATATGCTGAAGACAACGCACTCACACACAATGAAGCAAATTCAAAAACATGTACCCGTTTAAACAATGCCATGCTCTCAAGTACGAACCCCAATTCCTTTTTGTATACTCATAAATACTAGGGAATGTAAGCTCTTCATCAATTGCGAATACATAAATATACAGGCATGTCTAAGAGCATATATATGTATGTGTATATATATGTATGTTTATATATACATATACGTGTATATATATATATATATATATATATATATATATATATATATACACACATACATACACAATGTGTGTGTATGACATAATATATATATATATATATATATATATATATATATATATATATATGTATATGTATGTATAAAGTTAGGAACGTGATAAATCCATAAATAAAGATATAAGCCACTCCGTTTTTTATTTTCCCTCGTGGCTTATATCTTTATTTAATATATATATAGTGTGTGTGTGTGTGCGTGTGTAACATCTACGATTAGCTTTAAATAAACATCGAGAGACTTTCATGGAAATCTTATGATTTTCTTATTTTCCAGGTAGAAAAAAACCAAGGGGCATTAAGGAAAAAAGCTTGTAAGTTATTAGTAAAACAAAGTATAATATCCAAATAGTAAGCGAACCTGAATAAGACTTTACTACACGAGATAACGAATTAAGGAAAAAATATTCAAGCAATCTATAAATTATAAATATGTATCGGAACCAAATTCCACCTGAAGCACACTTCCAAAAGACGGCGCTCGACGTCGGAGGGAGAAGAAACATGGATGGTTGAGCCATCGGCAAAGGCACGAAGTTCCAAAGGCAGACTAAAGAGGATCTCTAATAAAGAGGAAGAGAAAAAAAGCGTCAGGTGGGAGGGAGAACGAAAACCCTGATATGAGAGAGAGAGAGAGAGAGAGAGAGAGAGAGAGAGAGAGAGAGAGAGAGAGACGGGAAAAGCAGAAGTTACCCCGTCAAACTGAACGGATCTAAAGCGATTAGACAGAAATCAAGAAATGAATTCAAGCGAATGCTCGGTCGTCTGTCTGTCTGTCTGTCTGTCTACACGACTGCCACAAAAAACGCCACGAACACATGGAACATTTTGTCCGAAGCGGCCCAAAGGCGTTCTTTATTTCACTTGTTAAGTTTTCTCTGTCTTCACACATGGGTATTCCATTCAGCGGGAAATTCTTCAATAAATAAAGTCTCCCGCTTGTTACATATTATTTCGCCATTTACTTATAATAATAATAATAATAATAATAATAATAATAATAATAATAATAATAATAATAATAGTAAGAAAAGTGATGGACTCCTAAGGAGGCAGGATGCAACCCGGAACCCCACACTATAAATACCACCCAGTCGAATTGGAGGAATGTGATAGAGCAAAAAAAAAAAAAAAAAAAATATAGATATATCTATAATATATATATATATATAATATATAGATATAATATAATCATCAAAAACAATATATATATATATAATATCTATATATATATATAATATATATATATATAATAATAACATAATAATAATAATAATATAATCATTATTATTTTATTCATTATTATTATTATTATTATTAGTATTATTTCGCCATTTAGATCAATCGTATAACAAAAAAAATAATAATTACTATTATTACCGTTTCTTCGCCATTCAGATAAATAATAATACTAAAAATTTCTTGCCCATTTAGATGAATAATAATAATAATAATAATAATAATAATAATAACATCATCATCATGTGACGTAGCTTAGAGGGATAGTGCAAGGTTCGTATTCGCTAAATCCGTGGTTGTATCGAGGCCTGCCCCTCCCCTCCACACACAACACACACACACACACAAAAGAGTATCAGAGCTATGAATAAGTACAAGAATCAGTGGATGCCTCAAGAATTCCTGACAACCGGAAGTTCTCTAACGTTTCTGCCGCCGCAATTTTTCTAAAGTTGAATAACAAGTGAAATCAATACAATGTTACATTCTGAGAATATATACATATATATATATATATATATATATATATATATATATATATATATAGATATATATATATATATATATATATATATATATATATATATATATATATATATATATATATATATCTATATATATGATATATATATATATATATATATATATATATATATATATATATATATAAATATTATATATATATATATATATATATATAAATATATATACATATATATATATATATATATATATATATATATATATAGTGTGTGTGTAAATAAATTCTTCTAAAACAGATACGTCTTAAGTATAAAAGGCCAATTAAAACAGTCTGGTCTAATGCTAAGGACTATATTTCAGTGGACTGAAACGGTTGGGAGACAGACCACCGAAATATAGTCCTTGGCTTTAAACCAGAGACCTTTAATAGGCTTTTATACTTTATATATATATATATATATATATATATATATATATATAATATATATATTATTATTTTATTATTATTATTATTATTATTATTATTATTATTATTTCGCCATTTAGATCAATCGTATAACAAAAATAATAATTACTATTATTACCGTTTCTTCGCCATTCAGATAAATAATAATACTAAAAAATTTCTTGCCCATTTAGATGGATCATAATAATAATAATAATAATAATAATAATAATAATAATAATAATAATAATATCATCATCATGTGACGTAGCTTAGAGGGATAGTGCAAGGTTCGTATTCGCTAAATCCGTGGTTTTATCAAGGCCTGCCCCTCCCCTACACACACACACTCACATACACACACACACACACACAAAAGAGAATCACAGCTATGAATAAGTACAAGAATCAGTTGAGGTGGAGAAATGGGGCAGGGCATCTACCGGATGCCTCAAGAATTCCTGACAACCGGAAGTTCTCTAACGTTTCTGCCGCCGCAATTTTTCTTAAGTTGAATAACAAGTGAAAACAAGACAAGGTTACATTCTGAGAATATATATATATAATATATGTATATATATATATATATATATTATATAATAATATATATATATATCTATATATATATAATATATATATATATGATATATATATATATTTTATATATATATATATATATGATATATATGTTTAAATAAAAATATTAATTATATATAATATTAATTATATATTATATATAATATATATTATATATATGTATATAAAACTATTATATATAATGTGTGTGTAAATAAATTCTTCTAAAACAGATACGTCTCAAGTATAAAAGGCCAATTAAAACAGTCTGGTAAAAGCTAAGGACTATATTACGGTGGACTGAAAAGGGTGGGAGCCAGTCCACCGAAATATAGTCCTTGGCTTTAAACCAGAGACCTTTAATAGGCTTTTATACTATATGTATATATATATATATATATATATATATATATATATATATATATATATAATATATTATTTATAATTCTAACAAGAATTTCTAGCGAAGATTTAAACACGCAGCGAAATTTCATTATGTTTGAAGGAAGCTTTAAAATGTAAGACGAGGATTGAAACTTGTTCCATTAACAAAAACTCGGCAGCAGCTCTGGACTCCTAATGTTGACCTAAAAGTGGAAGCGCTTCCTGACAGCGTTTCACTCCGCTACGAGACCTCACGGACTCAAGCAGTCTAAAGCACATTATGAAAAGTGCGCCGCCCTACCGAGGCTTGCAACATACCCTGGCTATCCGGTGCAGTCAGCAATTGCTTATGGAGGCCGCAGGTTGATACGTTTGTCAAGGGGCTCCACTTTCTCGTATCGCGAGTGTCATTCAAAAAATAAATTAATTTGACTCATGAATTTCGACTCATGTTGTATGGATGAAAAAATA